>NC_053487.1:29626407-29807909 GCF_015227805.2 Hirundo rustica | reverse complement strand
TTTGGGAGAAAACCTCTGTATAGGATCCCTCTAAGGAAGTAAACCTACGTGGCCTTTCTCTCCAACCGGTCCGGAAAAAAAAACTTAAAACCCTCTTTGGAGAAAAGTGGAAAAAACTATTTTACTAAACAAATGAAGTGCATACAAGTATAAAGAATGAATAATATGAAACAATAAAACCTCTCCTTCTGAAGTGAGATGGCAAATTGAGAAAGTCTTTGCCGTGGGTGGAGCTCAGCTCTCTCTCAGCGTCTCCTCAGTCCCAGTCTCTCCGGCGCTGCTGGAAAATGCCGAGGTCCAGGCCCCGGTGGGCCGCAGGTGCAGCCCCCAGTGCTCCCCTGGGTTTTCAGTCCAGAGCAGGTTTAAACAGTTCCAAGAAAAAGAAAAAAAAAAAAACAGTCCAGGGAAATTCTCTGCCCTAGCTAGCTGAAACTAACTAAAAGCAAAGAAAAAAAAATCTGTCCTGCAGTCTCTCCAAGCTTCCGCCGAACACGCTGTCCGCAGAAGAATGTGGAGGAGTCAGGCAGTTTTCTCAAAACAAACTCCGCGCTTCTCCTTGCTCTTAGAACCAGTCTTAAAGGCACAGGACTCAATATACAGCACAAACAGAACAGACGATTGGGGATACAGGCATCATAAAGTTACCCTAGGACATTCTACCCCTTGTATCTCTATATTGTCAATTTACTAAAACTAATATATATTCCAGCTCTACACACACATACATTTATATAAAAACAATATGCAATATACAGTTACATACAGTGGCAGTACTATTTAGCACACAGTGATAATTACACACGGTTCTCACCTAACAATTAAATCTCCCTGGGGTACACATCGTGTGGTTCTATCTTTTTGCATTACCTACTATGTGCAGCTTGGTCTCTGAGCAAAGACAATCCCACGGATGGGATTTTTTGTACTTGAAGCAGAATTGATCCAAACTGTCTTCTTTAACAAACTTCTTACATGTACTACTGGGACTTTCTCTCTATCTACTGTATGTAGGGACTCAGATTGGGCAGGGCCTGCTCTGTTGGTGGAACTTTGGGTGTTAACTAACCAGGTGGCCTTTGCTAGATGCTGCTCCCAGTTTTTGAATGATCCCCCACCCAGTGCTTTTAGGGTGGTTTTTAGCAGTCCATTATATCTTTTTATTTTCCTTGAAGCTGGTGCATGATAGGGGATATGGTACACTCACTCAATGCCATGTTCTCTAGCTCAGTTGTTGATGAGGCTGTTTTTGAAATGAGTTTTATTGTCTGACTCAATTCTCTCGGGGGTACTATGCCTCTAAAGAACTTGTTTTTTAAGGCCTAGAATGGTGTTACGGGCCGTAGTGTGAGGTACAGGGTAGGTCTCTAGCCATCTTGTGGTGGCCTCTACTATTGTGAGCACGTAGCGCTTGCCTTGGCGGGTTTGGGGAAGGGTGATGTAGTCAATCTGCCAGGCCTCTCCATACTTATACTTGGACCATCGCCCGCCATACTATAGGGGCTTCATCTGCTTGGCTTGCTTGATGGCAGCACACGTCTCACAGTCATGGATAACTTGAGAAATACTGTTCATTGTTAGATTCACCCCTCGGTCTTGGGCTCACTTATAGGTGGCATCTTTGCCCTGATGGCCTGAGGCATCATGGGCCTATCGAGCTAGAAACAACTCTCTCTTGTGTTGCTAATCTAAGTCTATCTTTGACACTTTTATCTTGGCAGCTTGATCTACTTGCTCGTTGTTTTGGTGCTCCTTATTAGCTCGACTCTTGGGGACATGGGCATTTACATGACGGACTTTGACAGGTAGCTTCTCTACCTGAGTGGCAATGTCTTTCTACTCATCTGCAGCCTAGATTGGTTTTTCTTTACGCTGCTAGTTGGCTTTTTTCTACTTTTCTAGCCATCCCCACAGAGCATTGGCTACTATCTACGAATCAGTGTAGAGGTAGAGCTTTGGCTATTTCTCTCTTTCAGCAATGTCCAGGGCTAGTTGAACAGCTTTGAGCTCAGCGAGTTGGCTTGACCTACTTTCTCTTTTAGTGGCTTGTGCAACCTGTCTTGTGGGGCTCTATACAGCTGCTTTCTACTTTTGTTTCATCCCAATGATGCGGCAGGAACTGTCAGTGAAAAGAGCATAGCGTGTTTCTTCTGCTGGCAGTTGGTTGTATGGTGGAGTTTTTTCAGCACGTGTCACTTGTTCTTGCTCTTCTTCATGCATGAGACTAAAGTTTTCACTTTTTGGCCAGTTTGTAATTATCTCTAAAATCTCAGGGCGATTTGGGTTTCTAATGCGGGCGCGCTGAGTGATGAGGGCAATCTATTTGCTCTATGTGGCATTGGTGGCATGGTGGGTAGAGGGAACTTCTGCTTTGAACATCTATCCTAGCACTGGTAGTCGAGGTGCCAGCAGGAGTTGTGTTTCAGTCCCTACTACTTCTGAGGCGGCTTGAACTCCTTTATAGGCAGCCAAGATTTCCTTCTCTGTTGGAGTGTAGTTGGCTTCAGACCCTCTGTAGCTTCGGCTCCAGAATCCCAGGGGTCGGCCCCGAGTCTCCCCAGGCTCTTTTTGCTAAAGGCTTCAGGACAGGCTATTGTTCTCGGCTGCTGAGTAGAGCACGTTCTTCACATCTGGTCCCGTCCTGACTGGGCTAAGGGCTACTGCATGAGCGATCTCCTGCTTGATCTGGGCAAAGGCTTCTTGCGGTTCAGGGCCCCAGTAGAAATCATTCTTCTTGCGGGTGACCAGGTAGAGAGGGCTCATAATCTGGCTGTACTCAGGAATGTGCATCTTCTAGAAACTTATGGCGCCTAGGAAAGCTTGTGTCTTTTTTTTGCTGGTTGGTGGGCACATTGCTGTGATCTTGTTGATGACTTCAGTGGGAATCTGACGCTTTCCATCGTGCCACTTTACTCTCAGAAACTGGATCTTTTGAGCAGGTCTCTTAACTTTGCTCTTTTTGATAGCAAAGCTGGCTTTCAGGAGAATTTGGATGATCTTCTCTCCTTTCTCAAACACTTCTATTGCTGTGTTTCCCTACACAATGATATCATCGATGTACTGTAGATGTTCTGGAGCCTCACCCTTTTTTAGTGCAGCCTGGATCAGTCTATGGCAGATGGTGGGGCTGTGTTTCCACCCCTGGGGCAGTCGGTTCTAGGTGTACTGCACACCCCTCCAGGTGAAAGCAAACTGAGGCCTGCATTCTGCAGCTAGAGGAATGGAGAAAAATGTGTTAGCAATTTTAATTGTGGTGTACTACTTTGCTGCCTTGGACTCCAGCTCGTACTGGAGTTCTAGCATGTCTGGCACAGCAGCGCTCAATGGTGGAGTCACTTCGTTCAAGGCACGGTAGTCTACAGTCAATCTCTATTCTCTGTCAGACTTGCGCACAGGCCAGATGGGGCTGTTGAAGGGTGAGTGGGTTTTGCTGACTACTCCTTGGCTCTCTAGCTCACGGATCATCTTGTGGATGGGGATCACAGCATCTTGAGTTGTTTTGTACTGTCGGCGATGCACTATTGAAGTGGCAATTGGCACTTGTTGCTCTTCTACCCTCAGAAGACTTACAGCAGATGGGTTCTCTGATAGTCTAGGCAAGGTATTCAACTGCTTAACACCCCCTGTCTCTACAGCTGCTATCCCAAATGCCCACCTAAATCCCTTTGGGTCTTTGAAATACCCATTTCGGAGGAAGTCTATGCCCAAAATGCATGGAGCTTCTGGGCTAGTCACAATAGGGTGTCTCTTCCACTCATTTCTAGTCAGGCTCACATCAGCCTCTACCAAAGTAAAATCTTGTGAACCCCCTGTCACCCTAGCAATGGAAACAGATTCTTCCCCTACATGTCTTGATGGAAGTAATGTGCACTGTGCACCAGTGTCAACTAAGGCCTTGTATTTTTGTGGTTCTGATGTGCCAGGCTAACGAATCTACACAGTCCAAAAAACACGGTTTTCCTTAGCCTCTACCTGGCTAGAGGCAGGGCTCCTCTAAGCCTGATTATCTTTATTTCTCTGGGTAACTGGAGCTGCTTCTTTCTTGCTGGAACTTCCTCTCATAGTCTTGCTATCTAACAATTCATGCAGCTGTTGTGTCATAGCATCAGTAGATTCTCTATCTTATCTTTTCATGTTTTCTCCATAATCACGCAGGAAGGACTATAGCTTAGCCTGTGGGATGCCTTTTCCCTCTTTATCTAGGGAACGTTTGCGTGTGGTGCTAGAGCCCCTAACTTGTACTGCAGAGATCTGGAGAATGTCCTGCTTGAGTTCTTTGTGATTTTCCTCTATCTTGTCTGCTAATCCCCGCACCTGTGTTTTTAGAGCTGCAATTCTTTCATGTGTTGGACTATGCACAATATCTGCATATGTTCGTAGCTTCTTCGCTATATTAAGCACGGTCTCTTCTGTCTCATCCCGCTTCATTATTGCTAAAGCAGAGGAGTATTCTTGTGGCCTAAGTCGTACAAGTTTTCGCTACATCACAGGTGTACATGGTACTAAGTCGGGGTTCTTAGTGTTTATGTCATCTGAAAAGACAATCTTCGCTACTGCTATTTTCTTTAAGTGCTGGATCCCTTGTTCAATGGTTTTCTACTGGGTTTGCTGCATATAGAGATCGTCGGCACAGAGATATCTTTGTGCCACACTTCTCAGGACTCGTTCTCAGAGACTGCAAGGACTAGCCTCTCTCATCATTTCTTGGTCAATAACTGGATCATGTGACAGGGATCCTAGATGTCTCGCTTTAGTGCTATCCAGTATTGTAGCCTCGCCTGCAGCATCCCAGAGACGGACTAACCAACTAATTATAGATTCATTAGGTCGTCGAGTATAATCCTTTCTTAGGCCACGAAGGTCCTTTAGGGAAAAGGACTCAATAGTATTTCCTGCTCTTGCAGCAGTTGGTCGGGCTCCTGCTCTTGCAGCAGTTGGTTGGGCTCCTGATGTTGTAGCAGCTGGTTGGGCTCCTGATCGTGTGCTAGTTGGTTGGACTCCCGATCTTGTGCCAGTTGATTTGGCTTCCGATTTTGTATCAGTTGGTTCGGCTTCTGACTGTGTATCATCAGTTGCTTCAGCTTCTGATTGTGTGTCAGGTGGTTTGACTCCTGACTGGGTGTCAGGAGGCATTGAGGATCCTTCACCTGAATCATCGTCTACTGGTCGATCGGTTTTGTCCGTGTGCTTCTTTCCCTTCTTTACTGCAGCAACTGCCGGTGTCTTAGCCTCACTGTCTGGTTTAGCTGCAGCCTGAATAGCTGTGGGGTTGGCTGCAGCCTGAGTGACTGATTTATCTCCCTGCTCCCTTGCTTTTATCTGCTGCCTTACAGTGTTTAGCAGTGTGTGACTCATTTTAGAAAAGCTATAAACTATATAGAGGAAAGTCACTAGGTGAAATACTAGGAAGGTGGTGTCTTTAACATTCAGGAGACGCTGAACTTTTTCTAAAAGTGATGTAACTGACTCAAAAGAGAAGAAGGAAAGAAGAGGCTGAAGAGCCTCATCCTCTACTCCTCTTCTAACAAACTGGGTGCAATTGTTGATAAATCCTCAAAACATGCTGCTGGAACTAGGACGCAGGGTAGGACGAAAAAACTATAAACTGAACATACTCAGAACAAACTCTAGCATTTTTATAAGCTTCTTGTAAACTATAATTACTGAACTCAGTAAAATAACTATTCTAATTTGTGCATCCCTAGTGTAAAAGCTGTATGTTAGGGACAATATTGGAGCTATTTCTGGGTAAGAAAACAAACTTAGGGACTAGAAAGGTATTAAAACCTCAAAAAAGCCTAGGGAACAGAAATGCAGAAAAGACTCTATTTTAAGAGACATTAGGAATTCAAGAAGCAACATGGCCACTGACTGTTTAATTCCCACTCAAAGGACAACTAAAAAATGCAGTTAATAATAATCAATACAAGTTTTTTCTACTCTCTCGTGCCCCACGTTGGGCACCAGTTAGAAATATGTCTTGGTTTGGGACAAATTTGGGAGAAAACCCCTGTATAGGATCCCTCTAAGGAAGTAAACCTACATGGCCCCTCTCTCCAACCGGTCCGGAAAAAAAACCCTAAAACCATCTTTGGAGAAAAGTGGAAAAAACTATTTTACTAAACAAATGAAGTGCATACAAGTATAAAGAATGAATAATATGAAACAATAAAACCTCTCCTTCTGAAGTGAGATGGCAAATTGAGAAAGTCTTTGCCGTGGGTGGAGCTCAGCTCTCTCTCAGCGTCTCCTCAGTCCCAGTCTCTCCGGCGCTGCTGGAAAATGCCGAGGTCCAGGCCCCGGTGGGCCGCAGGTGCAGCCCCCAGTGCTCCCCTGGGTTTTCAGTCCAGAGCAGGTTTAAACAGTTCCAAGAAAAAGGAAAAAAAAACAGTCCAAGGAAATTCTCTGCCCTAGCTAGCTGAAACTAACTAAAAGCAAAGAAAAAAAAAATCTGTCCTGCAGTCTCTCCAAGCTTCCGCCGAACACGCTGTCCGCAGAAGAATGTGGAGGAGTCGGGCAGTTTTCTCAAAACAAACTCCGCGCTTCTCCTTGCTCTTAGAACCAGTCTTAAAGGCACAGGACTCAATATACAGCACAAACAGAACAGACGATTGGGGATACAGGCATCATAAAGTTACCCTAAGACAGTGGGAAAACCCACATTCCGTGTAACCTAATGTTCTTCTTCTAATGATCTTAAACAAAAAAGGGGGAGATGTTGTGTTCCTCTGAGGAATGGTTTTTCCCCTCAGAGTCCCCCTGAAACTTGTGCTATGTAGTTCAACCCTTTTTCCCTATCATACCTACTCCTGACCCTATTGGCTCAGGGCCAATATCTTTCCTTGGCCCAAAACTAGATATACCCCTGTTTCTTCCTGGTTCTCTCTCTCTCTCCTCGGCCTCCTGGAACATCACATTGAGAATAAAGCTTGGACGGAAGCTGGGGGTGAGAGCCACTCTTTTGAAATCTCTATTCTGTCTCTCTGGAAATATATTTCCCGAAAACCCCTGAATAACTGAGCTAGCGAGAGCTGGGGGGTGGCTAGAGGGAAGTATATTTTCATCCATCTCTCTCCATTCCTTGTCCCAAGTTCCTCTCCAGCTCTCCTGGAGCCCCCTTAGGCACTGGAAGGGGCTCTGAGGCCTCCCTGGAGCCTTCTACTCTCCAGATGAACATCCCCAGCTTTCCCAGCCTGGCTCCAGAGCAGAGGAGCTCCAACCCTCAGAGCATAGCCTCCTCTGGACCCTCTCCAACAGCTCCATGTCCTTCCTGTGCTGAGGACACAAGATCTGGATGTAGAGGAGCTCTGGAGAGAGCTCTTCTGTGCAGGATAGCCCTGCCTACATGGAGACCTTATTTAACCTCACACCCCTCACACTCTCCTCTCCATCCTGGGACAGCAGAACTCCCTCCCCACACCTGGCCAGCACTCCCCAGCCATTCCCCTCCTTGTTTTCCTGCCATGTTCACTGCTGGCACAGTTTCCCGCAGCCCCTCTGACCAGCAGGTACTTTGTGTCGGATTAATCATGTGTTATCCCAGCAGTAATTCCTGATGGAATTGAACATGCCAGCCCAGGGAGTCATCAGGAGCTTGGCAACTTCATCCTGTGGGTCCCCAAGTGTAGCGACAGAGGCTGTATGGGAAAACATCTCCCTCATCCATGTATGCTCTTGGTCTGGCTGGAGACCCAGGAGGGGCTGGGAGCTCAGCAGGGCTCCAGCAGGACAGAGCCAGTGATTAAAGGTCAGGCTTACCTTAAAGAGAGAGCTTGATCCCTTTTAATTAAATATTTATTTGTAACAGTCATTTCTCTCTTTCCTTCTTTCAAGTACCAGGCAGTTGCTAAGGTTTGGAAAAAGACAAAAAAATTCCATCAGGAAAAGAGACCAGGAGGAGAAAGGATGAGCAGTGATGGGAGCAGGGCTCTGCAAACCCTTCCACCCTCAGAAGATGCTCCAGTGCTGGATCCTCTGCAAGCAGCTCCTCACCTGAAATTCCCATTAAATAGCCCCTGCCATGTCCTGTCCTTTAGAGCTAAAAAAACGCACAAGGTTGGGCACAGCCGGTGAGAAAACTCCATTATTGGAGAAAGGAGGAGGGTGTAGGCCTGAGTGCTTCAGGCGCAGTGCTGGGCCAGCATTCCAGCTGGATGCCAGAGGAGGGAATGAAATTGAGGGAAAGGCATCCTTGGGAGAGCAAGCTTCTTTGCACCTGATTAAACATTGCAGCATTCACAGGGGGAACTGGAGCAAAGCTGTCTGAGCCATGCAGGGAGAGGGGGTGGAGGAGCATCCTCCTGGGGCTGGGATGACATTCCTGCTCCGGGAGCTTTCCAGCCCAGCACTCATCCGGGCGGATCCCATCACGCTCCTGGCCTATCCGGTCACTAGGGTTATCCATCAGCGAGACAATACTGGACAGAGCAAGATAATGCAGATTATTCATTGGCAAGGCAAAACCAACCAGATGAGAACACTGAACTTTGGTGCATTAGACCAAGAAAACGATAATATTTGGGGTTTAGACACTGGAAAACCATAAAAGCAGCTATTGCCCTGCCCAGGCCTTGCTGTTCCCTCCTCTGTGGAAACTCTCCATGAGACTAGACGACCGCCGATGGCAAAAGAAAGAACCTGCTCTTTGTCCGGGGGAAAATATTGCTTTATTCTCCAGTCCTGCCCTGCCTTGGCTGGAGATCTTGCCCGATCGCTTTCCGGTGCCAGAGAGAGCCCGGTCCCGCCCAAGTGGGGGCTTTTTCCCCAGGGGTCAGGGCCAGAGGCAGGGACAAGACATCACCCAATCAGGGAGAAGTGGCAGTGGAAGAGTTAGGTTACAGCTGAGTAAGGACAACCCACATGATACAGATTACAGATCCGATAAAACATAACACATTTAATGCATTACAACATTTCCCCTTTTCTTATTAAATTAAGAAGAAGGAAGGCTCAGTTCGTGGGAGATGCTCAGAGTTCAGACCTTGAGTACCTTTAAAGTTGCAGAAGAAAAATGACCTTTAGTGCAAACAAACTGTCCAGAAAAACACTGTTAAGGAATAATGATAATTATAAGGAGAAGGTTCGGCGCTTTCTCCTCCAGGCAGTGCTGGCCACTTGCGGGGCCTCTGCAAGTAGTTTTGCAGTTTTAGGGATAAAAGGTTTCACCCACTTGGGACCTGAGGGAGTGGACACACAGGCATACCCACGACCCCAGGTGATCAGATCATGAGGACCCTCTGTTTCCCTGGTTGCTGGATCCTTTACCATTACCGGAGGCTTTGCTTTCAGCTGCAGTTGGCAGTTTTCTCTGAAATGGCGCACAATTGGTGGGTTAAGATTTTCAAACATGCAATTTAAAAAGTTCAGAGTGAACAAGGCTTTGGACAACTGGACTTGGGGTGTTTCTAGTTTTAGAGACTGATGTTGTTGGCTGAGGACCTTTCTGAGATTTTGGTGGGTCCTTTCCACAATGGCCTGACCTGTCGGGGAGTAGGGGATGCCTGTTTTGTGCTCTGCTCCCCATTGCTGCAGGAAGCTTCTGAACTCCTTGGATGTGTATGTGGGTCCATTATCAGTTTTTATTGATTTGGGGATGCCCAGGAAGGAGAAAGCCTGTATTAGGTGTTTCATGGCATCACTAGACTTCTCCCCTGTGTGGGCAGAGGCATAGACAGCTCCAGAAAAGGTGTCCACAGATACATGGACATACCTTTGCCTACCAAAGGACATGATGTGGGTCACGTCTGTCTGTCATACCTCACAGCTGTTCAATCTCCTGGGGTTTGCTCCTGCACTCAGGGCTGGGAGTGCGTGTTGCTGGCACGAGGGACACATTGACACAATTGCCCGAGCCTGTTCCCGAGTTAGGTGGAACTGGCGAACTAGGCCTGGTGCATTCTGGTGAAAAAGCTGATGGATGATTTTGGCTTGTTCAAAGATGTTTGGGAGTGGGGCCATCTCCACAGGGGCAGCAAGAGCATCAGCCCTTCTGTTGCTCTCGGCTATGAATCCTGGTAAATCGGTGTGTGATCTGATGTGCATCACATAAAATTGTTGCTCTCGGTGGGAGATCAGATTTACTAGTTTTGAGAGCAAGTTGAAAAGTGCAGAATTGGAGACCTCACTCAGTACAGCTTGTTCAGATCTGGATACTACACCTGCTACATAGGCCAAATCTGTGATCAAATTGAATGTTTCAGGAAACTTTTCAAAAGCTCTAACAATTGCAGCCAACTCAGCTACCTGAGGTAATCCTTCCACCTCGACAATATCTTTTTCCCGCTGCTGAGTTTGAGGATTTTTCCATGTTATTACTGATTTATGAGATGTTCCAGATGCATCTGTAAAAATGGTTAAAGCCTTTAAAGGCCTCCTGCTCTGAACACTTTTTAATGATAATTTGAACTGAATTTGTTCTCTAAATAATTTGTGAGCAGGCCAATGAATTGAAATTTGACCTGTGTAGCTATCCAGAGCAAACTGCAAAGCTTCATTTTCATGAAGCAGGTGCTCCAACATTGCTTTTGTGATGTGGCCCGAGTTTATCTCAATTGGGATGTGAATACACTCAAAATCACATCCTGCCAACTCCCTGATCCGGGTCCTGGCTTTCCGGATCAATTCTGCTACCAGTTCCTGTGGCCTGGTCATTCTTTTGGACCGGTGGTGACTGAGGAAAACCCACTCTATGATTAAGAGGGGATCCCTGCGGTCTTTGTCCTTTTTTTGATTTTTCCACTCTTTCCCACTGAAAAATCATCCCGTGTAAGTGTGGCAATTTGCCTAAAATGATGAATTTGAATGGCAAGTCTGATTTGCACCTGTTGGCCTGTCTGGTGGCCATACAGTCCTGTACCTTTTCTAGGGCTGCTCTTGCCTCTTGGGTGAGGGTCCTAGGAGAACTTAGCTCCTCTTCCCCTTTTAAAAGATTAAAGAGGGGGTCTAGGTCTTCAGTGGTCAGACCTAGCCAAGGTCTTACCCAATTTAAGGACCCACACAACTGCTGGACATCTGCTAAGGTCTTGATGTTATTTTTGACAACCAATTTTTGTGGCACAATGGTCCGCTTACCAATCTCCAGACCCAGGTACTTCCAAGGTGGCATCCTTTGAATCTTTTCCTCCTGAAGCTCGAACCCTGCAGCAACCAAAGAATTGATTGTCAGGTCAAGCGCGTGGGACAGTAAGTCATCATTGGGGGCACACACGAGCACATCATCCATGTAGTGCAGGATGATGGCTTCTCCTGCAGCTGCACGCACTGGGGACAGCAGGGAAGAGAGGTACCACTGACAAATAGATGGCGAGTTTTTCATCCCTTGGGGAAGAAATTTCCAGTGGTATCTTTTCCTCGGGGCTTCTCGGTTGAGGGTAGGGACTGAGAAGGCGAAACATTGGGCATCATCAGGGTGCAGAGGGATCTGGAAAAAACAATCTTTGATATCAATAATTGCCAAATTCCAATTTTGGGGGACCATCGCTGGGGGTGGCATCCCTGGTTGGAGAGAACCCATGTCCTCAATGACATTATTAATTTGACGGAGATCGTGGAAGAGCCACCACTTGCCTTTGTTTGCCTTTTTTATAACAAAGACTGGGGAATTCCATGGAGACGTGGTTTCCACAATGTGGCCTTTAGCTAGCTGTTCATCCACTAGCTCCTGAAGCGCCTTCAATTTTTCTTTTCTGAGCAGCCACTGCTCTACCCAGACTGGTGAATTGTGGTGGTGTGAGAATTGTTTTTATTAAGTTATTAAGTTATTTTTGTAAGATTTTTAAGTTATTTTATAATGGTTTAGTTCACTGTATACCCCTGTGTTCTGCATTGGTTTTCCCTTCTGCATCGGTTGTTTTGTCTATTGTAAAACCCGATGTTTTCTGTCATTCATCCCTTCCCTGCACCTGTCGCTGTCAATCCCCCCCCCCCTCCTCGTGGTCGCCTGCCTGCCACTCAGAGACCCTTCCCTGGCTTCTAGAATCCTCCAGGAAGGGTGCCGAGTGATAGGCTGGGGCCCGGGAGACCCCCTCCCCTCATTTTGTGATTGGTCCCCAGTTCCATGGTTCACACCCCCGGTTAACCCCCCCGATCCCTGTGACTGGCTGACTGGCTGTCGCCACCCCTGTTTCCACCCCACTTTAAAAGCTCGTGCACGCCTGCCCCCGGGGTCTCTTCTGGGCGGTGGGTCAGAGAGTGCTGAGCCCCATGCTGCCTCTCCCCCTGAATAAAATCCTGTTTAACTGAGCCCAGAGGAGTCCGCCTTTTGATTGGCTGCCGTGAGTTGCATTTGCCATCTGCTGTCCGTCGCTGTGAGGGGAACCAAGACCCCACAGGGAGGAGGTGGCTCGCCTGGCTCGCCACCCCGACCTCATACGTTGCCGCGGTGCACGAGACTGAGCTAGCCCGTGGCCGCGCTCATCAGCGCGAGGAACAGCACCGTGACAGCGGTTTGGTGCCCAGCTCAGGGCCCCCACCCTCAGGACACGAGGCGGACCCCGCGGCACGGACTTAGGCTGCAAGAGCCTGAAGAAAAGTCCCTGGACGCCCCGCTACCCTTGGTCGAGCGGCTTCGTAAGATCACGCTCCCAAGGGACGAAGAGGACAGCCTGAAGCGCCCAGCAGGTTCTCTTCAGGCAGCTGATCTCGAGACCCCAGGCTTCATCGCATCCCAGGAGGGGGTAAGCCTTCTTCGTGAGGGGGCTTACTTTCGGAGGGTGCTCCCGGTGTGGAGACCCTAATTTCGGGAGGGATCCTCCAGGAGTGGGGGGGATCTCAGGCTGCGCAGCTCGGGGGGGTGGTAGTTAGCCTCATCCCCCTGCGGGTTACTCTCCTCGGGGTGCTCTTTTGTTCTTTTTCGTTTTGTAAACTTTAAGTTTCGGGCTGTTGTCTTTTGGGTGGAAGTGTCCACAGGGGTTTTAGACACTGTGATTTTATTTTTCGGTGCGGACCCCCCGGGTTTGGGTTTCAGGTTTTGCCCGGTTTTAGGGGAGTGACCTCCGCGTTCGTTTTCTGTTAAGTTTGCTTTTGTCTGGGTGTCATCGGGTGGGCAGCAGGCAAGGGGGATTTGTTCGGGTTGAGGTGTCCCCGAGCCCCTGATTTTGGTTTTTCGGTTTCAGAGAGATGGGCGCAAAACTCTCCGCTGCCCAAAAAGGTGTGTATCATAGTTTTAAGTCGGTTGTGGAGCTCGCCCAGTTAAAAGTTTCAAAGGGCGAGATCAAAAAGTTTGTCAGATGGCTGTTCCTATACTTCTCACAGGTGTCTCCGGAGCAAATATACATCCGGAGCAAATATACAGCCCCAAATTTTGGCAAGCTGTGATTAATAAAATTAATAATTTGGCACTCTCAGGGGACAAACAAGCCTCCAAATTCCTCAATTTGGCTTTGCAGCTTTCAGCTGCTGTTACACAAATGAATAGGAAAGTGCAGAAACAGCCACGTCCAAGACAACCTGCCCTTTGTTCTCCATGTCCCTCTGTCCCTTCTCCTCGTCCCCAGAAGGGAATTCTGAAGGGAGCAGCAGGACCCCAACCTGCTGGCTCAGGCTCCCCCAGGAATTCTCGACCCCCCTGCCCGGGCAGTCCTAGCCAGACTGCTTGGGGCTTCTTGGACAGCCCTGGCCGGGCTGCTCAAGAATTCTACCCTTCCCCATCTTCCCCAGTTAATAAACCTCGTGTTAGATTTGGTCTAGCTGAGACTCCCCAACCACAAAATGGCTCCCCTACCCCTTATCCCCAAGATGGAGGAGACCGCATGGCACGGTTCTCCCCATCCCCCTTTTCCTCTTCTCTAAATCCTTTTCTTCCCGCCCCAAACTCTTCCAACCCCTTCCTTTCCTATACTCCTCCCCTTCATAAAAGGGCTCCGCCCATGCCTCCTCCCTCACCGAAAACTCCACCCTCAGCTCCTCCCAGTTACTCCCCTCATGGGAACACCCACTTTACATCATCAGGTTCCCAAACCACGCTCCCTGCCGGAAGACCTGCCTCCTGGGCTTCCGGTTCCCACGCTCCCCCTGCTGGTTCCCACGCTCCCCCTTCCGGTTCCCATGGTCTGGGCCCGGAGGGGGCGGGGCCAGGGCCTGAGCCTGCAGGGATGCATCAGCCTTCCCCTGTTCCTTCGGTATCCCCAGTCGTTTATAAGGGCTCCCGAGGAGGGCAGCGGGTCCTAGCGATCCATCACCCGTTCCCCCAGTCCACCATCCGGGATCTGTGCAAGGCCCATCGAGATTATGGGCGGGACAGCCCCTATTTCAGGGGTTTGCTCCGTTCAGATCTCGATGCCACTGTGGTTATTCCTGCGGACCTGAAGCAGCTGTTCTCCTGCCTGCTTGACTCAACAGAGTTCAAACTGTGGGTAGCGGCATGGAGGCAGCAACTCAGGGAGGCCTTGCCCAGTCTCCTCCGAGACCCGGAGACTGCGTTGGACGACAACGGGAACCCCGTCACTTTAGAACACCTTATGGGTGAGGGGAGATGGGCCGACCCATCGGACCAAACCTCAGATATCCCCATCAAAGCCCTCCAGATATCCCCATCAAAGCCCTCCAGATTGCCAGGGAGCATGCGGTCTCCGCATTTTTTGGAATGGTGCCAGACGGCCCGGTCGTACCCTATTACAAGATCATGCAGGGGGCCAAGGAAAGTTTCACCAAGTTCGTCGAGCGGCTCACCCGAACAATCGAGGTGCAAGTAACGGAAGTGGCGGTAAGGGATGGGATCTTGAGGGAGATGGTGTTTGCAAATGCAAATAACATGTGCCGGAGTGCAATTTTGAGTCTCCCTCTGGACCCCCCTCCGACCCTTCCAGATATGCTCAGGGTGTGTCAGCTAAAGGTCCCCTACATGCAGGGAAACGACCGGGAAGGGAAATCAATAACACCGAGAGTTTCAGCAGTGTCTGGCACCCAAGGACCGACACGCGGACCATATGTGCCCCAGAAGAACCGGTGTCTAATCTGCCGGGAGCCCTGGCACTGGGCGAACACCTGCCCACTGCGGGATGCCGTGGAAGCTTTGAAAAAGAAAAGGGGGGAAGGCGGGGGGAGTGGGAACAGGGGAGGGTCGGGAGATAGCTCCCGACAGTTAAACTAAGGGGGGAGCGCAGGTCCGCCCGGCGCGAAGATAGAAATAGGGTGGACCGAGCAGCGGGGGAGGGGGAAGAAACATCTAGCGCCAATGATACACTGCCTTTCACTGAGACAGACAATAATACCGGACGTGACATACCAGATTTGACATACAGTACTGACCATGACCTTTCAAAGCCAATTTTAGTAACATCATCAAGGCATGAACCTTATCGGCTGCGGCTCACCGAAGCGCTCCATCTGAGGACGGCGGATTGGACCTTCCTTTCCATAAACATCAAAGAACAAGGAGCCTGGCCAGTCCAAGGAAAGGAGCTTGTCATCATGGGGGACTGTAAGTACACCCCGCAAGAGGTCGAGATTCTTCCAGGGGTTCTGGTCAACAACCTCGGAGATCTCGTCCTCTGGCTGCGCTGCACCCATCCACCCACATTCATACCAAAAGGACAGGTGATCGCACAAATTATCCCTACCCGGGGACCGAACAACACCCCGGTGGCTTGCCCTGTGCAAGCCATCACTGAAGAAAGGCCCCGGGTGGACTGCGAGTTTAGGGTGGGTGGGGAAACATTAAACATCAGAGGCCTTTTAGACACGGGGGCGCATGTGACGGTTGTGCCAGCCAAAGATTGGCCGTCACATTGGGTTCTGCAGGACGTGGTTGGACACGTTCAAGGTGTCGGAGGGTTGCAATTGGCGAGACAATCCAGGAGCATAGTGCAAATTAAGGGGCCAAAAGGACAATTGGCTAACATCCGTCCTTTTGTTTTAGATTACAAGGAACCTCTGCTTGGCAGAGATCTCATGTCTCAATGGGGGGTCAAAATTGACATACCTGACCCCTCAGTGGAGATTTCCGTAGCGTCCATTGACGAGCGTCCCACCAAGAAACTTAATTGGCTGACGAATGAACCAGTTTGGGTGGAGCAATGGCCGCTTTCAAAAACGAAATTAAAAGCGCTCGAGGAGCTCGTGAAGGAGCAATTGGCCAAGGGCCACATTGTAGAAACCGACAGCCCTTGGAATTCCCCAGTTTTTGTGATTCAAAAGCCGGGGAAGGACAAGTGGCGGCTCCTTCAGGACCTCAGCCAAATTAATAATGTTATCGAAGACATGGGGACTCTCCAACCTGGGATGCCTTCCCCGACTATGCTCCCCCAAAATTGGCAATTGGCTGTTATAGATATAAAAGATTGCTTCTTTCAAATTCCTCTGCACCCTGACGATGCCCCACGTTTTGCTTTCTCGGTGCCCACCATCAACCGGGAAGCCCCGAGGAGACGCTATCACTGGCGAGTTCTCCCGCAAGGGATGAAGAACTCACCTGTTATCTGCCAGTGGTATGTGGCCTCCTTGCTGTCCCCTGTCCGCGCAGCCGTGGGACAGGCCATCATCTACCACTACATGGATGATGTCCTGGTGTGCGCCCCGAATGATGACATGCTTTCCCATGTGCTTGGTCTGACAGTCGATGCACTGGTTGCTGCAGGGTTTGAGCTACAGGAAGAAAAGGTTCAGCGGATGCCGCCCTGGAAATACCTCGGGCTCGAGATCGGGAAGCGGACCATTGTGCCGCAAAAATTGGCGATTAAAACAAAAGTAAGTTCCCTCGCGGATGTCCATCAACTGTGTGGGGCTTTGAACTGGGTAAGGCCCTGGCTGGGTCTGACCACTAACGACCTAGCCCCCCTTTTCAATTTATTGAAAGGGGGAGAGGAGCTGAGTTCTCCTAGGGTCCTTACCCCTGAGGCGGAGAAGGCACTGGAAAAGGTCCAGGATGCAATGTCAAAGAGGCAAGCTCACCGATTCGACCCGGAGCTTCCTTTCAAATTTATCATCATGGGAAAGTTGCCGCACCTCCATGGGATGATCTTCCAATGGAGGAACATCCCAAAGAAGGACTGAGAAGGGAATGATCCACTCTCAATCATAGAGTAGGTCTTCCTGAGTCATCAACGGTCCAAGAGGATGACCCGGCCACAAGAGTTGGTGGCAGAGCTGATCTGGAAAGTGAGATTCCGGATCAGAGAATTGGCCGGCTGTGACTTCGAATGTATTCACATCCCAATTGGTTTAAGATCGGGCCAAATTTCTAAAGCTATGTTGGAACACTTGCTTCAGGAAAACGAAGCACTCCAATTCGCCCTGGATTCCTTCACTGGGCAAATTTCTATTCATCGGCCTGCCCACAAAATTTTCAATTCGGAAGTTAAATTTGTTTTATCTCTGAAAGAGGTTCGCAGTAGGAGGCCCCTCAAGGCTCTAACCGTTTTTACAGACGCGTCCGGAAGGTCCCACAAGTCAGTTCTGACTTGGAAGGACCCTCAAACTCAGCAGTGGGAGGCTGATATTGCCGAGGTGGAAGGATCACCTCAAGTCGCTGAGTTGGCCGCTGTCGTTAGGGCATTTGAGCGGTTTCCCGAACCCTTTAATCTGGTCACAGACTCCGCCTATGTGGCGGGGGTGGTATCCAGAGCAGATCAGGCGATTTTACAGGAGGTGTCCAACATAGCACTTTATGACTCGCTCTCGAAATTAGTTAGATTGGTCTCCCACCGAGAGCAACCCTATTTTGTGATGCATACGAGATCACACACAGATTTGCCAGGGTTTGTCGCAGAGGGGAACAGGAAGGCAGATGCCCTTGCTGCCCCTGCCGAGATGGGCCCCCTGCCTAACATCTTTGAGCAGGCGAAACTCAGTCACCAGCTTTTCCACCAAAACGCGCCTGGCCTTGTTCGCCACTTCCATCTAACGTGGGAGCAGGCCAAGGCGATTGTGGCTGCATGCCCATCCTGCTCCTGAAATGCAGTCCCAACCTTGCATGCGGGGGGTCAACCCTTGGGGGCTGAGGAGCTGTGAGGTGTGGCAAACAGATGTCACACATTTCCCACAATTCGGACGACAAAAATACATACATATGTCAGTGGATACCTTTTCTGGAGCCGTGTTCGCCTCTGCCCACACAGGGGAGAAGGCCGGGGATGCCATAAAACACCTCATCCACGCCTTCTCCTTCATGGGCATTCCGAGAGAACTGAAAACCGATAACGGCCTGGCGTATAAATCCAGGGAGCTTCGTAGCTTCCTGCAGCAATGGGGGGTGGAGCACAAGACCGGCATCCCCCACTCCCCCACAGGCCAAGCAATGGTTGAGAGGACCCATGGGACCATCAAGCGTGTGCTGCATCAACAACAGAGGGTCCTCAAGACAGAGTCACCATCAGTCAGGCTGGCCAGAGCTTTGTTTACCATTAACTTCCTGAATTGTTCTTACGAAGGTCTCAATCCGCCCATTGTCCGACACTTCGGCGCGAGCTCGCTGTTCGGAGTCAAAGAACGACCGCAGGTCATGGTCAGAGATCCTGGGTCTGGAGGGACAGAAGGGCCACACGATCTGGTCACGTGGGGACGTGGGTACGCCTGCGTGTCCACCCCCACGGGGCCGAAATGGATTCCAGCAAAGTGGGTGAGGCCCTATGTTCCCAAAAGCCCAGGATCTGGCAAAACCGGTAGTCCACAAGTCACCATGGCAGCGTGGAGGTGGAAAAGAAAAACATCAAACGAGGAGAGCTGAACATCAGCTCCGGGCGGAGCCATCCCTTTCCCTGCTGTTGTCAAATTTAAGTAACGTATTTGTTTAGTGTCTTTCAGTTTTTCATAACAGCAACCCGAGCCGGATTCCCCGCTCCGAGGAGGTTCCACCTAGCCCTCGGAGCCTTGGCAACGCTCAGCCTGAGTCTCCCAGTCGTCAGATGGCTGGTCCACCAACCGAACAACTACACCACCATCCGACAAGTGACCAACATCAAAAGGGAGACCAAGGACTGGCTGGGCGGACTGTCTTCTAATTGGGGAATCTCCGGTTGGGCTTCATCTATGATAAAACTGGGTTGCTGTGTTTGTTTGTTTTGTTAATTGTTATCCTTGCTTTCAGACTTTTAAAAAGGATGTTGTATAAGTTAGTTTCCACCCCACACTCCCCCACCATAAACCATCTCGTCGCCTCACTGGAAGACCACAGAGAGGAAGAGGAGCTGGATCAGGAGGAGGTGCTGGAGGGGGCCCCCGACGACGAAGAAGAACGAAATCCGGATGAAGAAGAGCATGGACTGGGGTACCCAACGCAGCATCACTGACCTCCCTCCTCCGTTCCAGTCCCACTCCTCTTGAAAAAACAAAAAAGGGGGAGATGTGGTGGTGTGAGAATTGTTTTTATGAAGTTATTAAGTTATTTTTGTAAGATTTTTAAGTTATTTTATAATGGTTTAGTTCACTGTATACCCCTGTGTTCTGCATTGGTTTTCCCTTCTGCATCGGTTGTTTTGTCTATTGTAAAACCCGACGTTTTCTGTCATTCATCCCTTCCCTGCACCTGTCGCTGTAAACCCCCAACCCCCCCCCCCCTTCTCTCCTCATGGTCGCCTGCCTGCCACTCAGAGACCCTTCCCTGGCTTCTAGAATCCTCCGGGAAGGGTGCCGAGTGATAGGCTGGGGCCCGGGAGACCCCCTCCCCTCATTTTGTGATTGGTCCCCAGTTCCATGGTTCACACCCCCGGTTAACCCCCCCGATCCCTGTGACTGGCTGACCGGTTGTCACCACCCCTGTTTCCACCCCACTTTAAAAGCTCATGCACGCCTGCCCCCGGGGTCTCTTCTGGGCGGTGGGTCAGAGAGTGCTGAGCCCCATGCTGCCTCTCCCCCTGAATAAAATCCTGTTTAACTGAGCCCAGAGGAGTCCGCCTTTTGATTGGCTGCCGTGAGTTGCATTTGCCATCTGCTGTCCGTCGCTGTGAGGGGAACCAAGACCCCACAGGGAGGAGGTGGCTCGCCTGGCTCGCCACCCCGACCTCATACGTTGCCGTGGTGCACGAGACTGAGCTAGCCCGTGGCCGCACTCATCAGCGCGAGGAACAGCACCGCGACAGTGAATCAGTTTTCCAATTGAGTTTCTGGGTAGGGCACTCTTCAGTGGCCACAGCCTGAAAAACCGGGGGCACATGTGGAATGCCAATTGTGACCCCCCACTGGGCCATCAGGTCTCTCCCCCACAAGGGCTCTGAATAATCTAAAACAAATGGATGCAGTGTAGCTAATTGTCCATTTGGCCCATTAATTTGCTCAGCACTTTTTGATTGTTTTGCCCATTTCATTCCCCCTATAGCTTCTATGTGCCCGGCCACATTTTGCAGTTCCCAATGCGAGGGCCACATCCTTTCTGGTACAATCGTTATATCTCTGCCTGTGTCCAAAACTCCTTTGAGGTTTATTACTTCCCCACGATGATGGACCTCACACCCTATTATGAGTTTGTCCCTTCCAATAACTCGTGTGGGGCAAACATCAAGGTGTTTGTTCCTTGTGCTGTTTTTTTCAGGGTCAGGTGCTGGAATTGCCTGAGCTATTATCTGCCCCTTAGGCAGAAACAAAGGTGGGAGGACACAGCACAGCCAGAGAACTAGTTGTTTAGGGTTCAATGAGGCAAGACCCGGAAGGATCTCGATCTCTCTCGGTGTGTACTTGGTGTCCCCAAGGATGACATACTTACTGCCAACATGTTGCCAGGAGCCAAGCACTTGTAGATCCAATGAACCTAAACGCCAGTCTGTGTCACTTAGGTGCAAGGATTCTGTCAGTTGCAACCTAAAAGGCTTTTGGAGACATTCTGTGGTTAGACAGGGTCTGCTCATGTCATGATCTGAAAGGGTCATATCTGGTGACTTCTGCTGAAAGGTAGAACTGGTTATAGCAGGATTATTTAATTCAACATTTGCATTTTCTAGTTTTTTCTCCCCCCTCCTCGGATTTGCCCTATTTATGTCGATACGCTGGGCAAGGAAGCGCTGACATTTTAGTTTTTTGAAAAATTCCCTTTGAACTCTTGATACCTCCCACCCCCATTGTCCCAAAAGTCCAGAAATTGCTTCTTTAAAGGGCATTGAGATGCCCAATGTCCAGCCTGATCACACAGCAGACACGTTGTTCTTCTCTTGGGCGGTGACTGTGGCACAGGTGCAGGAGGCATGGAGTGTGCTGCGGCAGCTCTTTGTGGTGGTCTGAATGCATCTCTGGAACTGTGATTAAGGTGTGCTGTCATGAAGGGGACTTTCTGGGTATACACATGAAGCACGTCATCTAAGGTTGACACTGGTTCGAAGGGCAGGCTGAGGATGGCTCCCTTGTGTTGTAATGCATTAATTTGGTTTATATTTCATCAGATTTGTAATGTTTTTCTATATATCTGTCCTTGCCCAGCAGTGCCCATCCCCCACACTGAAATGTAACCCAACCCTGTTCCCCTCCCGCTTCTCCCTGATTGGGTGATGTCTTGTCCCTGCCTCTGGGCCGTGCCCCCTGGGGAAAAAGCCCCGACAGGGGAGTGGCGAGCTCTCTCTGGCACCGGCAAGTCATCGGGACGGCTCCAGCCAAGCAGGGCAGGACTCGAGAATATAAGCTGTAATATCCCACCCAGTGAAAGAGAGCAGACTCTTTTACTTTTGCCATCGGTGGCCGTCTAGTCTCATGGGGAAATACAACAACTGGCACCTTACGTGTGGCTCGAAGCCACAAAAGATTCCCAAAAAGCTGGAAGAACCACTTGTGGAGCACGTGGCCGAGGAATCTCACGCAGGTATGTGAGTCACAAAACGTGGCCCACCCACATACAGACGCAGACCCGTCAGGCTTGGCATTCGCTGTGGAGTCTCTGAAACAGGATTCCACAGGCAAGGCTGCAGTTTTCTCCTTTGGACTCAAAACTCCCATCAGAATGCTGCAAAGAAGCCTTCGACTGACAAGCTGCTCCCAGAGAGAGTGACCACATGTTCGTGGAAAGATGACCCTGGGAACCGAGACTGGAAGCTCTCTTTGCACCAAAAAGGGTCAGTCTCAGGCAAAAGGAGTGATTCGGAAAGAAAGGAAAGGAACACTGGGATTTTGGTGAGTACCACTTTCAGTTTTCTAAGGGAAAAGGTTTTTTCTCTTTCGGGGAAGGTTTTTGCTTTCAGAGTAAACCTTCAAGTTGCTTTAATAGCACGCTTCTTTCGGAAGCCTGGGGGGGGGGGGGGGTGGAAAAGGAAACTGTTTCCCCTTTTGGCTTTTTTTTTTCTCTCCAGCGAGGTTTTTTTTCCGTTCTGTTTTTCAGTCACAGTACAGAGGACACAGAAACTCAAAATCTGAGCCAAAAATATGTGCAAGGCTGTCTGTGTCTCAAAAAGGAGTCTATTACCACATTTTAAATGCCTTGGATGATGGCAGGACCCATTGTTCAAAGAAACAGCTGAAAAAATTAACTCTGTGGTTGTTTTCTCAGTTTCCATATTTATCATTAGGGCAAATAAGCTTCCCAGAAGTTCGGGAGGCTATAACGAAAAAAATAGTTGAATCTGGCTCCTCTAATAATAAAGAAGATGCAAATTTTGCCTTTTATAGCTTAAAAATTAAGTTTGCATTGCAAAAGCAAAATGAAAAGGAAAAAAAGCCAGTTCTTTGCGAATTTCCCCCAGCTTGTACCTTTGCAGGCAGTCCGAGTGCTCAAACCTCCCATCTCAGTGATCCCCAGGTGGGGGGGTCACAAGATGGAGGGGATTCCTTTGTCCAAAATGGCTGAAGCCATGTGCTCCCAAGCCAGGAGGAGTCTCCCTTTGTCTGTCCCTCCTTCCCACAATCCCTTCTTCTCCCCAGACCCCTCCTTCTCTTCGGTACCACCCCCAGCACTGCCCTCTCCTCTGACTCTGCCCCCTACCCTCAAACCTCCACCCTCCGACTCCTCCCCATGTGACTCAAGCCTCCAGGCCCTCCCTGCCCCTGGTTCCCACGGTTTCCCCACCCACAGTCCCGGTTCCCGCGCCCCAGAGGGAGGGGGGGGGAACCAGGAACCCGGAAGCAGGAAGCATTCCGAGTTTTTCTGCCACCCCTTTCACATATCAACAGTCAAAAAGAGGGGGTGCTGTCCACAGTAATTGGGACCCCTTCCCCCCACAAGCGATTCAGGGTTTATGCAAAGCTCAGGACAAATTTGGATATGAAAGAGAATACTTTTGCAACCGTTTAAAAGCAAATTTAACAAGGAATACTACAGTTCCCTTTGACGTCCAAAAAGATTTGCTTCCGGAGTTTTGGCAAAATCCTGACACGGCTGTTGATAATAAGAATCTGCCAATTCAATTAGCAACACAGCCCGATAAGTCTTTCCAACCTTACAGTAAAATAAAGCAGCTTCCATCAGAGCCTTTAGTAACATTTGTGGGGTGATTAACCCGAGCTATCGAGTTACAGGTTAAGAAAGAAGGAGCCCAGGAACAGGTCCTGGAGGAAATCGCTCTGGCCGTTGCAAACGGACGGTGCAAGGCAGCTATCCTCAGCCTGTCTATACAACCGGCTCCAACTTTACATGACATGCTCCAGGTGTGTGCCAGGAAGATTCCCTTCATAAAAGCTCATCAAAACCACAGTTCCAAAGTCAAGCTGCCACAAAAAGCTGCTGCTGCAGACACCGTGCTTCCTGTACCTGTGCCACGGCCACCGCCCAAGAGAAGAACAACGTGTCTCCTGTGTGATCAGGCTGGACATTGGGTATCTCAATGCCCTTTAAAGAAGCAATTTCTGGACTTTCGGGGCAATGGGGGTGGGAGGTCTCAAAGGTCTAAAGTGAATTTTTCAAAGAAACTAGAAAATGTAAATGTTAAACAAAATAATCCTGCTCTAACCAGTTCTGCCTTTCAGCAAAAGTCACCGGATATGACAGTAAAGGATCCAGCGACCAGAGAAGCAAAAAGTCCTCATGCTCTGGTCACCTGGTGTCGTGGGTACCCCTATGTGTCCACTCCCCCAGGTCTCAAGTGGGTGCCTGCTGAATGGGTGAAACCTTTCATCCCTAAAACTACAAAGCCACCTGCAGAGGCTCCACAAGTGGCCAGTGCTGCCTGAAGGAGGAGAAAACGCCGAACCTTCTCCTTCTAATTATCATTATTCATTAACAGTGTTTTTCTAGACAGTTTGTTTGCACTAAAGGTTATTTTTCTTTTGCAACTTTAAAGGTACTCAAGGTCTGAACTCTGAGCATCTCCCACAAACCGAGCCTTCCTCTTACTTAATTTAATAAGAAAAGGGGAAATGTTGTAATGCATTAATTTGGTTTATATTTCATCGGATTTGTAATGTTTTTTCTATATATCTGTCCTTGCCCAGCAGTGCCTATTCCCCACACTGAAATGTAACCCAACCCTGTTCCCCTCCCGCTTCTCCCTGATTGGGTGATGTCTTGTCCCTGCCTCTGGGCCCTGACCCCCGGGGAAAAAGTCCCCGACAGGGGAGTGGCAAGGGCTCTCTTGCACCAGCAAGTCATCAGGATGGCTCCAGCCAAGCAGGGCAGGACTCAAGAATAAAAGCTGAAATATCCCACCTGGTGAAAGAGAGCGGACTCTTTTACTTTTGCCATCGGCAGCCGTCTAGTCTCCTGGGGAAATACAACACCCTTGCACTGTTGATTTGCATTGGCCAGTGCTATCTCCTCCAGGACTTGTTCTTGGGCTCTGTCATGGGTTAGTACAGTTTGGTTTTTTAGTTATAGAAAAATGTAAAATAATTCCCCAGGTCAGGACCTGGGAATTGCTTTAGAAGAGACAGTGACCTATCAGAGAGTTAGTTGGAATATTGACATCTATTCGGACCACTGAAATTGTTAGCTGCGATTTGGGAAGTACCATATAAAATCCCTTGATTTCCTGTAGGTGGGTCCTTTTTCTTCTTCCTTTGGCCAGAGAGAGACAGGTAACATGGAGCTGGGCCTGCTGCTCCCCCCTTTTTGGGGGGGAGCTGGCCTGAGGCCTGGCCGGATTCCATCAGCTCCCGGGTGAAAGTGGGGGGGAAGGAGAGGTTGCTGTTTTGTAACAGCTACTTTTCTTCAGACTTCCCTGGAGCAGGGAGAGATCTCTGCTGAGCCCTAATAAGAGCTATAGGCTGAAGCCACCCCGATTTACACTGAGGGGTGGCTGAGAAGGCATTTATGATCCTGCCTGGGTTTTTTTGTGATTCTAGACTGCCTGAGTGCTCCAATCTCTAATGTTTCTGCGTGAGTTCTTCCTCCCTCATCAGATCGGCCTTGAACATGTAACACTACGAGCTACAGAGAGAGAGACAAAGACTCCGAGCAGATTTAACTCTTTCCTAGCAACATAAAGCTTCCAGAGCTTAGCCCTTCTCTGAGAGAGTAAGAAAAGACAAAGTGAACATAAAGACCAACAGCATGAAGTCAGTAGCAAGAGTAAAAAGACTATTAAGACAGAAAGTTAAAGAGTTAGTTGTTCTATTCTTACTTAAGCCATGGAAATGAACTCTATATTTAGGTCATTCCTTTAAATCATAGGAAAAATATGCATTTAAGGAGATGATTGTTTTAATTTGTGTGTAGATTTAAGCAAAAGTGTTTGTGATGAACTAAGTAATATCCTATAAGATGCTTGAACAGAGATAAAGATGAGAAGCCCCCTGCGCCAGTGAAGAAGTGAGAAGATATCTCTGTACCCTGAAGTGAAGAATCCTTTGCTTTAGAGTTATTCATCTTTAAAAAGTGACACCCCAGTATGCAAAAGTCTAAGACCCATGACCCATAGGCAGCTTCGGAACCTGCTCCTGGGAGGGTCACAAAGGCAGGTTTCTCCAGGCAGTTATTTTTGTGACAGTTTAAAACCCACAAGAGAACTGTTTTAAGTTGTCAGTGGGATCCATGACTCAAAAGGATACTCTTCCCCTAATGAATTAATGAAAGACTATTGTCAGATAGTAAAACTGACTGAAAATCACAGGTTTTGTCTCTTTATGTTGTTTTGTAGGAAAGTGAACAGTTTGTAAGGGGAGGGAAAAGTGTTTTTGAAGTTTCATTCCATTTTAGTTTTTTCCAACTTTCTGTTTTGTCACCGAGACACACAAAGCAGCCACACGCAGACAAAAGGTTTTGCAAGAGCAGAGGTTTCTCCGTCCACCTCAAAGCTGAGACAGGGCGGAGAGAGAGCCTCCTTGTTTATTTCTTACTTTTTATACATTTGTGGGTCTAGCAGAAGATTGGCTTTTAGAGTTTTCACCTCTCAAGCCAACTGGCCAGACCAGCCGTCAGTTACAATGGTTTTCAGGTTAGAAATATGCAAACAAAGGACAGAGAATGAAAAACAAAGGATTTGTTTATGTTACATCTGTGGGAAAAGGTAGAAAACTGCTCTTAATATTGTACAATAACTAAAAAAATCTGACTCCATTTATGAAAATCAAAAGGCTCAAAAAAACCAGGGTAACACTGTTTTTCTATTCTTTTAGTGTATGTTAATAAACTATTTGTTAATTTTAAGGTTGAGCCTGCTTTGTTTTTCTCCTAGTCTCTCTCTCACAAAAAGAGTAAGTACCAAGACCAAAATTTAGTGAACGTGAAACCACTACAGCTCCTTCATTTTTAACCTGTAACTCGATAGCTTGGGTTAATCGCTCAACAAACGTTACAAAAGGTTCTGATGGAAGCTGCTTTATTTTACTGTAAGGTTGGAAGGATCCATCGGGCTGGATTGAAAAGAATGCTTTTAAAGCAGTCTCTTTAATGCGTTCTAAAACAGCTAAAGGAATTTCTTGAGCTTGCTTAAGGGCAGAAACCCATTCACCATCACTACATAGATGTTCTAATCAAATTGGCAAATTATTATTATCAACAGCCGTTTCAGGATTTTGCCAAAGCTCAGGGAATAAATCTCTTAATCTTCTTTTCCATGTGGAGTCCCAAAGCCTAAACTGTGTGGATGAAAGGAGGGCAGAAAAAACCTGCTGAAGGTCAAAGGGAACAATAGGATTCCTGTCAGGGGCTCCTTTTTTAGGAGCTTAAATTCCCCAGCATTCAGGTGGTTTTAGAGTTCTGGCCCTCTGCAAAGCTCTGCGCCAAACGCAGGAAAAGACGGAGTCTTCAAGGTTACATGCTTCGTTTATTAGTTCTTATCTTACAATTTTCTCAGTGTCCAAAAGATGTTTGCCACGGCTCGGACATCTGGTGACTCCCCCTGTCTCTGGGCTGTCCTTATCTTTTATACTAATTGCTATGTATTCTTTATTTACTATTTATTACCAATGTTTATCACTATTACTAAAAAGGTCATCTTTACTCTGACCCAATCCTCACTAACTACTTTGTGCCAACATCACTGCAGAAATGGAGTGAGGGAACAAGAAGGAAGAAGAATGAGACAACGCCCTAAATTCTCCATCTTGCCCCATTCACTTCAATGCCAAGAATCCCAAACTCACTGTTTTTTCACCCTGTGATATACTAAACTACTATTTTTACACTCTTGTGGCCTGCAATGCTTCCTGCAGTGCAAGAAGCCTCTCCCATGGACTGAAATCAAATCCAGTGTCTCTCTGAGCTCTGGGCTCTGGGCTGGGGTCCCAGACCCCCCTGCCCAGGTCCATGACCCTCCAGGGCAACCAAAGGAATGCCCTGGACTCCAACAGATTCCCTGCTAAATTTGCTTTTAAAAGGCTGCAACAGTATTCACTTTCGCGTCCAAATTTGGCTTGAGCTTTGCATAAATCCTGAATCGCTTCTTGGGGGAAGGGTTCCCAACTACTGTGGACAGCACCCCCTCTTTTTGACCGTCAGTATGTGACAGGGGTGGCAGAAAAGCCGGGATCACTTCCTGCTTCCAGGTTCTCAGCTCCCCGCCCCCCCCTCTGGGGCGTGGGAACTGGGACTGTAGGCGGGGAAACCGTGGGAACCAGAGGCAGGGAGGGGCTGGAGGCTTGAGTCACACGGGGTGGAGTCGGAGGGCAGAGGTTTGAGGGTAGGGGGTGGAGTCAGAGGAGAGGGCAGTGCCAGGGGCAGCACCGAATGGAAGGGGGGGGTCTGGGGAGAGGAAGGGATTGCGAAAGGGATTGCAGGAAGGAGGGACAAACAAAGAGAGAGGCTCCCTATGACTTGAGAGCGCATGGCTTCGGCCATTTTGGGGAACAAAGGAGTCCCCTCGATCTTGTGACCCCCCTTCTGAACTAAGACTAGCTTGGGATTCACTAAGATGGGGTTTTTGTGCACTTGAACTGCCTGCAAAAGTAAACCGAACCCAGGGTTTACCAACTGGGGAAGAAGGGAGTTTTGGGGAAAGTTTTGGGGTTTCTCGAGGAATATTTGATTTTGGGGAAGGGATTTTGGGGTCAGGATAGGGAGAAACTGAGGAAACTGGGGAAAGTCTACAAGGAACCGGCTTTTTTTTCTTTTCATTTTGTTTTTGCATTGCAAATAGAATCTGCAAGCTCCAAAGAGCAAAATTTGCTTTTTCTTTATCATTAGAGGAGCCTGAGACAATTTTTTTAAAACAGTTTCCCAAAATTCTGCGGAGCTTATTTGCTCAGATGATACATCTGGAAATTGAGCAAATAACCACTGAAGGAAATTCTTTAATTGCTTCTTGGAAAAATGGGTTTTCCCATCCTCTGAGATACTTAAAATTTGATAATAGGCTCTTTGTTGAGACATAGACAGCCTAGCACCCATTTTTGGCTCAGATTTTAAGTTTCTATGTCTCCTTTTATCTGTGACTGAGAAACCGAAAGGAAAAAAAACCTTGCTGGAGAGAGAGAAAAAGACAAAAGGGGAAACAGTTTCCTTTTCCACCCTCCCCCAGGCTGCCGAAAGAAAGCACTTTGAAGGTTTTTTACTCTGAAAGCGAAAATCTTCCACGAAAGGAGAAACTCTTTTCTGTGAGGTTTTAGTGCCCCTTAAAAAGATTTTCCCTTAAAAACCCAAAAGTGGTACTCACAGAAAATCCATCGTTCCTTTCTCTTCTTTCCCAATCACTCCTTTTACCTGAGACTGACCCTTTTTGGTGCAAAAAGAGCTTCCAGTCTCTGATCCCAGGATCATGTTTCCACGAACATGTGGTCACTCTCTCTGGGAGCAGCTTGTCAGTCGAAGGCTTCTTTGCAGCATTCTGATGGGATTTTTGAGTCCAAAGGAGAAAACTGCAGCCTTGCCTGCGGAATCCTGTGTTTCGGAGACTCCACAGCGAACGCCAAGCCTGACGGGTCTGTCTCTGCGTGGGATTCCTCGGCCACATGATCCCTGAATGGTTCTTCCAGCTTTTTGGGAACCTTTTGTGGCTTCGAGCCGCATGTAAGATGCCAGTTGTGGAAACTCTCCACGAGACTAGACGACCGCCGATGGCAAAAGAAAGAACCTGCTCTTTGTCCGGGGGGAAAATATTGCTTTATTCTCGAGTCCTGCCCTGCCTTGGCTGGAGATCTTCCGCGATTGCTTTCCAGTGCCACAGAGAGCCCGGCCCCGCCCAAGTGGGGGTGTTTTCCCCAGGGGTCAGGGCCAGAGGCAGGGACAAGACACCACCCAATCAGGGAGAAGTGGCAGTGGAAGAGTTAGGTTACAGCTGAGTAAGGACAACCCACATGATACAGATTACAGATCCGATAAAACATAACACAATTAATGCATTACAACACTCCTCAAGCTGTTCCCTGAGCTCAGACTGAGCCTGCAGGTTTGGGGGACCTGGGGGGACCCAACAGAGGGTGTACTGACAGAGTACATGAAGGCCAAATGTTGACATATATCTAATATAGAAATAAATAGTATGCAATACATACATGATAAAAATATATTAATATAAAGCAATTAATATAGAGAAAATACTGATTCTATAAAATTTATTATTATCTAAAACACTGGTTATCTACATTATGAAATTATAAGGTATTCTATATAAATAAATGTATTTAATACAAATTTTATTTTTCTTTTTTTTTTTTAGCTGATGTCTAAAGGCCCAGGTGGAGCTGGCGCTCCCTGGTGTGTCTGTTCTGCAGCCCTTGGAGGGGATGTAACAGTTTGTCCCCAAGGCACAGGGACATGCACATGCCCATTTCTAGTGGAAGTGACAAAGCTCTGGAGAGCCTGGAGAACTTCCCAGCAAACTGCTTTTGTTTCCCAAATCACAGCTATTGAACACTCTGGTATTATCAGTATTTGTCATGGGTTGGCACGGTTTGGTTTTTTTAGTTATGGAGGAATGTAGAATGTTTTTCTCTGTCAGGACCCAGGAATTGCTTTAGAAAAGACAGGGACTTATCAGAAGGCTAGTTGAGATATTGGCATCTGTTTTGACCACTGAGGATGTCAAATGCGACTTTGGGAAGTACCCATATATAAACCCTGACTTCCTGAAGGTCAGCCTCTTTGCTTCTGGTTGGTCACAAGGTAACATTGTGGGTGGCAAGGGGCCTGGCTCAGGCCCCGCTCCCTCTGGAGGGAGGAAACAATTTGGGGTGAATTTGTCCAGGACACCGCTTCAACCAGTGGGTGTTGAGGGTCCAAAGGCTCCTTCCTTTCTCATCTGCTGCTTCAAATACGCAGGTCAAAGTATCCCCACTCCCAGGAAAAATGAGAATGCGAGAGAAACGCAGCCTCTGGATGAACCCAAGGCATAGACAATCAACTGGAGCTCAGGGGTAATTTTTGTTTCTGATCAATCTCTGTGAGAGAGTGTGGGGATGGCGATGAGAGATCTCTGGAGTCCAGGGCAGTTCTTGAAGCATGTGGTTTATTCCATAGTTCATTGGTGCAAGAGCTTTGCTTAAGCTGCCAGCCACAACTAAAAGCATGCCGTAACAAAGAGGCCTCAGCTATTGTTACAATACATCTCCTTCTGTGTTGAATATTCTAGTTTACACTAACCAACCAGTACAAGACACAAATGCTACAGAATTTACATACAGCCTATAGGAACTGCTACATTACCATACTGCGCCACATTCCAAACCCTAAAAGCTAGTTTCTAGACTCCTTTTCCCTGCCACCTTGGCAGGGCCCCTCCCCCTTGGACCCTTGGTATCCCTTTATTTGCCAGGGGTATTGCTCAATCAACAGAGCTCTTGCCTTCAGCTAACTCAATCACTGCCTTCCGGCTTGGCATCCTACATCTCAAAGCTCACTTTCATTTCTATTTAACTTGTAGGTTTCATACCCTTAGAATCTTTTGCCAAGCAATCATATTTGTAAGGCTTTCCTGTTTCATCCTCTCCAACCAATCTCAAATCATTTTGACCCAAGGTATAATTTGAAATGTTCCTGTCTCAGTTACTACAGACCCAGGGCCCTCTGGGTTGTTTCCACCCTTTTTCCTGCTTGTTCTCTCTTGCTGCTTATAAGATCCCAGGAACAGTTAAATGAAAAAATGAGTGTGTGGCTGGAGGGGTCATTGGAGAGTAATTTTAGATCCTTTAAAAAATATCAGGCAGGATTTCGTTGTGTTCTTTTAAACAGGGGTTTTCACACTGGAGATTTGTGGGGAAAAGCATTTATCCCTCTGTCAATTCTTCTGGCTGCCTGCCCCTGCTCTCTTTTTCATGGAATCATAGACTGGCTGAATCATTAGGGTTAGAAAAGCCCTCTAAGAGCATCGTTTCCCTGGCACTGCCAAGGCCACCAGTAGCCCATGCCCCAAAGTGCCACATCCACAGGACTGCACATCCATCCATCCATCCATCCATCCATCCATCCATCCATCCATCCATCCATCCATCCATCCATGTGGGATGTGGGTTTGTGCTGTGGTTTAGGGAAACCTTTTCCCATCCCACCAGGGCAGGGGCCATGTCACCCCTGGCCAGGGCACTTGGTTTCACCTGAGGGTGGCCCAAACCTGGAAACCCTTGGGAAAGGTTGTAGATATGGCTCCGCCAGACTCCAAGATGGTTTGGATGGATGTAGACAAGAGATCTCTGAAGTTAGGTTTTAGAAGATGTGGTTTATTATAAGGGGTGTTGTTGGAGTCCAGGGCATTCCTTTGGCTGCCCTGGAAGGTCAGAGACCTGGACAGGGGGGTCTGGGACCCTGGCCCAGGGCCCAGAGGGACATTGGCTTTGATCTCAGTCCATGGGAAAGGCTTCCTGCACTGCGGGAAGGATTGCAAGCCACAAGAGTGTGAAAGATAGTAGTTTAACTTATCACAGGGTGAGAAAATAGTAGATTTGGGGTTTTAGTATTGAAGTGAATGGGGGCAAGATGGAGGATTTGGGGCATTGTCTCCTGCTTCTTCTTTCTTCTTCCCTCACTCCATTTTCTTCAGTGATGGTGGCACAAAGTAGTTTAAAGAGATTGGGTCAAAGTAGGGATGACCTTTTTAGTATAAGTGATAGGTATTGGCAAATAATGATAAATAAAGCACACGTAACAATTAGTATAAAAGATAGCAACAGCCCAGTCCGGGAGGAGTCGAGGAGTCACCAGATGCCCGAGCAGCTGCACAGACCTTTGTTGGGCACGGAGAAAATTGTAAGATAAGAAAAAATAAAGGAAGCATGCAACCTTGAAAAATCAGAACCTGAAGACTCCGTCTCTTTTTTTTATGTCCGGCTCAGAGCTTTGCAGAAGGCAAAAAGGCTCTAAAACCACCTGAATCTCGGAACTAAAAACCGAGAGGGTGTGGGGCCTTGCTTGGAGTTGCCAGGCACAACTCATGGCAGGGCCCAGGGAGTGGGGGAAGGGAGAGGTAGGGAGAGGAAATTCCAAGAGGAAGGTCCCAGGGAAAAGGTGCCAGGAGAGAGAGAGTCCAGCCCCTCGGGGACCCCTTATCAGGGGGCTTCAAGGTGGGCTGGAACAAGACTTGGGCCAATGGGGTTACAGATACCTGATACTTCAGGGGAGGGTTACAGGTGTGGGATGAACCATACATTGGGGGGTGAGACAGAACATTCTATTTGACCTTTGGACCTATCTGTGGGTAAGGGACATTGTTTAATCAAGGGGGGATTACCTTCAGCTGGCCATATCATTGTTTTCCAGACATTCAGTAACTAGGACATGTCAGACATCAAAACTTGCTTTCAATTCTATCTCACTTATAGGTTTCATATTCTCAAAATCTAAGCAGTCATATTTATAGGGCTTTCTGGCTTCATCCTCCCCAACAAAGGACGGCAGATTTTGTTGCTACTCGATGCAACAAATGGCAGAGAAACACTGTGGCGACTGGTGGAGCCCCGCGCACAGACGCCGGGGCAGCAGCTGGTGGTGCCCAGGCAAGAGGCCAGGCTGAGGCGGGCAGAAGAGTTTTGCCAAGCAGCAAAATCCCAGCAGTCGGTGGAGAAGCACCTTCGCTGCCTTGGGCCACCATTTCGGGCAGGCATCCTGAGCTGCCAGACCAAGCAGTGGCCACTCCAAGGTGCTGGGCAGAGCCATCCCGCCCTGCCATGTTGGCATGATGCAGCCCCACGTGGCTCCCAGGACCACCCACCCGCTGCTCAAGCAGAGCACATGTGCTATCAGCCCAGCTGGTTGTGCTGGAGCAGCCCACACCTCTCATCACCATGGAGATGCCCAGATTGCCTCTACCGGGAGGTAGTTGGCTTGGCTGCAAAGCTGCACCTACAGCCCTGCCTCCGTTGCCCATGCCGACCTGCTGCTGCAGTTTGGGGATGGAGCTGGAGGAGATGTCACTACAAGTGCCATGATGCCAAAGCTGTCACCACCCGTAAGTGCACCAGGACCAGGACATACCAATCCCAGGCTGCCAGACCCTATGGACCCCACAGCTGCCGCGGCCCCACCGAGCCAGCATCACAGGCTCGAACAGCCTGAGCAACCTACATGGCTAATGGATACATGAGACCCCCACGGAGGGAACCTGTCTCCGCTCTGCTACCAGCTCCAGAGAGGAAGCACTCACAGTAATACCAGCCTCAGTTCCAGACTCATCACTATTTAGATCGGATGCCATTCCCACTCACGAGCCGGTTATCTTCCGGATGGAGGTAAAATGAAAAGCGATTGAAAGTGGGGATATAGAGGGAACTGAACTAATTTCTGTACCCATTTCTTCACCATCATACGAGGACTGGATGAAGGGGGAGAGCATTTGTAGCATTCCCAGTTGTATGATGTAATGGGACAACACCCAACAAATACATGCACTTTAATTGGAAAATCCTCTCTGGGCTATGCCAATTGGCTGCTAAACATGGGCTAGGGTCCCCTGCTGTTGCAAATATGCTTTGATTTATAACTGCTAGTGAATTAACTCCTTATGATATGAAGCAAATTGCAAAAATTCTTCTGTACTCCAGTGCAATATATGATGTTTGAATCAGCCTGGAGATCTTATGCACAAGAACAGGGACTGCAAAATTCAAGAGCTTCACAGCAGGACCCGTGCTTTGGGGCAAGAATTTCTCAACTTATGGGGCTGTTCCCCATGGAAGACCCACAAACCCAAGCACATCTGAACCCCTTAATCCTAGCACAAGCAAAGGACTTAGGAATGCAAGCTCTAACGAAAATCACAAACCTGTCTGTGCCAACCCAAAGATATTCAAGTATAAGACAAAATATATGTAGTTCATAGAACATTTTCAGGATGCTATGGAAAAACAAATAGCAAATTGTGAAGCAAGGAGCCAATACTGCAACTAGCATGAGATAACACAAACAAGGACTATAGAAAAATCATAGATGCATTACCTAAAGAGAATCCATCTCTAGAGGATATGATAAATGCATGTGCTATGGTTGGGACTGGAACTCACAACGTGGATATATTAGCTAATTCTATTACAATTGCTGTTACATTAACACCCTATTGCTACAAATGTGGACAGCAAGGCCACATGAAGGTAAACTGCCCTCCAAAGTCCATTCCACCGGGGACATTTCAAGGATGGAAGGAAGCAAATGCAAGCTGCAACTGATGTGGAAGGTCTGGACATGCAACCAAGGTATGCAAGTCCAAATTTCATGTTAATGGTCAATTTCTCAAGAACCAGGGAAACGGGAAGCCCACTGTGAAAGGGAATTGCGCGGCAACTCAAGTAATTTCCCACCCTCTGGTACAAGCCTGTGTGACCAATTCACAGCAAGGGCAAGAGGATCAGCTGGCATGGATGTTTCCACCTCAATCCCAATAACCATAAGCTCATTATAGGTACATAAAGTCTCTCTCGAGGCCCAAGGGCCCATAGGGAAAAGACTGAGTGCACTGCTTCTGAGAAGATCCAGTGCTATGATGCAAAGTATCTTTGTGCACCCAGTTGTGATAGATGCCAGTTTTACTAGACAAATACGTGCTATGTTATCAACCCCTACTCCACCCGTGACTATCCCTGCTAAAACCAGAATTGCACAACTCATTCCTTTTAAGTCTCTTGTCCCCAAAATGGATTCTAGGGAGAGAGGAGACCAAGGCTTCAGATCAACAAGAGAGTCCCAGGCGTACTGGACTGAGGTCATAGGTGAGCAAAGACCTAATATGGTTTGTACTGTTAAAGTGCTTCAGGCAAGGCCCTTGCAGATAAAGGTCAGTGGGATGATTGACACAGAGGCATATGTCACCATCATCTCTGCCCACACTTGGCCTTCATCTTGGCCCACCATGCCTGCGGGTTCTGCCATTGCTGGCCTGAGAGGGACCACACCGAGCTGCTTGAGTAGTAATCCTGTGTTGATTAAAAATCCAGAGGGTCAAACAGCAACGATTCAGCCATTCATCACTGCTGCACCACTAAACTTGTGAGGGAGGGATGTTCTGTTTGCATGGGGAGTCCGGGTCTGGACGCATTTTTAACAGGGGCCACTGAATTAGAGGGTGTAAAGAATCACACATTAGCCCTGAAATGGCTTACTACTCAACCTATGTGGGTACTGCAGTGGTCCCGTGAAAAGGAGAAACTAGACACTCTAAAATCCTGGTACAAGAACAACTAGTTCAAGGATACATAGAGCCATCTACGAGCCCTTGGAACACCCTGGCATTTGTTATAAAAAAGAAATCTGGTAAGTGGAGGTTGCTCCATGACCTGAGAAAAATCAATTCTGTGATTGAGAGCATGGGCGTTTTGCAGCCTGGTATGCCATCTCTTACAATGGTACCTGCCTTCTGGGACATTCTGATAGTGGAATTGAAAGACACTTTCTTTAGTGTTCCATTACACCCAGATGATTCCCCAGTTTGTTTTTACAGTACCTTCCATTAATAATGTGTCACCAGTGCACCATTATCGATGGAAATTTCTTCCCCAAGGCATGAAAAACAGCCCCACAATTTGTCAATGGTAAGTTGCACAGGCACTCTCATCAGTGAGAGAACAATTTCCAGGGGCATACTGTTACCACTACATGGACGATATTTTGATAGCAACCCTGTTATGGGTTATTATAGTTTAGTTTTTAGTTAAGGAAGAATGTAAAGTATTATTTTGTTAGGATTTTAGAAATTGTTTTAGAAAAGACAAGGACTTATTAGAAGCTAGTTTAGGATATTGATAGTTGCTTTGACTACTGAGAATGTTAAATGTGATTTTGGGAAGCACTCATATAAATCTTAATTTTGTTTAGGTTAGCCTTTTCTTTTTTGGTCTGCTGAACAGGTAATATCAAGTGGAGCTTGCTGCTTCCCCCCCTTTTCTTTCTTTTGGGGAGGGAAGCTGGCCTGAGGCTTAGCCGGACTCTATCGGCTCTCGGTGGGGGAAGAAAGGTTACAGCTTTACATTAACTACTTTAAAAAACTTCCTTGGAGCTTTGGAGTTTTGGAGCCCCTGGAGCAGGGAGAGATCTCTGCTGGGCTTCTGATAACAAGAGGCTGTCCTGATTGTTATTGAGGGGTGGGTAGAGCTTTGCCCTTTTCTTTTCTTTTAGTGATTTTTAAGCGGAAAAGAAAAAAGTAGAAGAGAAAAGCTTAGTTGATCAAAAATGTGGCGGGGTAGAGACTGCTGCTTTTGCCTGGCAAAAATTACATAGCTACTGTAGGCTTAGGTAGATTTAGCACTTTTTTTGTAAGACGAAGCTTCTAAAGCTTAACTTTTTTTAAAAAAAAAGGAAAAAAAAAGACAGAGCAGACGTAAAAAAATATTACACGAAGATAGTGAAGAATGAAAGAACTAATAAAAATTATTAGGAGAGAGACTGAGAATGTAGACATTTTTAATTGGATTTTTTGGAGTAAACTATAGACAAATAAACTGTTTTTTGCAACATCTTAATGTTGTTTAAAGGAATGCTAGTTCTAATCAAATTTGGGGATTAATACAATTAAAATTTAAGTGAGAATCTTAAAACTTTTCACTCCTGAAGTAAAAAGAAGTCTCAGCTTTTGAGACAAAAATTATTTTAGAGAGAAAGTGATTTGAAACACTCAGCTCCTGGAGTAAAAGGAGGTCTATTTTTTTTTAAGATAGAGACAATTTTAGAGATAAAAAAGAATCTTTATTTTTTACTAAAAGAAGCATTTTTAAACAGTACCCCAGATACACTGAGGGGCCCATAAGTAGCCAAGGGAAAGGCTGCTAATAGGTAGAACTACACAATCTGCAAAAAACTCTAGGCAGTCGCAGATTTGTGACATTGAGAGCCACAAGACTGTTTTTTGTCTTGTGACAAATGTCTCCATAAGACTCTAAAAAAACACCTCTCCCAAAGTGCTAAAAGTTTATGTTTAAATAGTAAAACTAACTAAAAATCACAAGTTGTGTTTCTCTATGTTATTTGTAATAAAGTTAACTATTTGTTAAAAGAAAAGTATTTTGAAGTTTCATTTTGGTTTTTTTATTCCATTTTTTTTCAACTTTTCCATTCTTTTAGTGTGTTAAAAAAAAATATTTATTTTTTAAGCTTAAGCCTGCTCTGCTTCTCCTGATCTTCTCCCACAAAAAAGAAAATAGACACTAAAACCACTACACTAAATTTAGCAAACAAAATTTAGTAAACGTAAAACCACTACATTAATTGGTGTTTCTGCCTGGTTATAACTAAAATCATTACAATTTAGTAGAGAATGCAGGCAAGTGATAAAAACTGTAAGATAAGATTGACTAAAAGAATCTAAAAGCAAAGCAAGTATTAGTTAAGTAAAATTATAGTAAAATATTTAGAAGTAGAGTAGTTTTATTGTTTTAAGTAAATAAAAGTTGTATATTGTATGTAACTTTGATAATAAGTTTTATATGTGTATTTCCCAAAGTTGAGGGGTGGATATTGTCATGGGTTAGCACAGTTTAGTTTTTAGTTAAGGAAGAATGTAAAGTATAACCCTGTCAGGACTTTAGAAATTGTTTTACAAAAGACAAGGACCTATCAGAAGCCAGTTTAGGATATTGACATCTGCTTTGACCACTAAGAATGCTGACGGCAACTTTGGGAAATACCCATATAAATCCTAATTTTGTCCAGGTCAGCCCTTTTCCTCCTGGTCAGCTGTAATAAATACGATTCACCAAAATCGATAAATCAAAATTTGGAATTTTATTGTGAGACAGAATAACAGTCTCGGACAGCCACAATTAAAAGGACAGCGTCGAGCCCAGGGTCGCCGCTGGGTGAACAATTGATAACATACTCTGCCAGTCTGTTATCCCCCAAGTTCACATTTTTGGTTTGCAGCAGTCTCTTTTTATACACTGGATCGCGGAGAGAGGCTCGGGATTTCGACAGTCCTTCCTCCGAGGCATCTTCATTAATCATGCAGGTTTTGGTTCTGAGAGTCTGAATGGATCAGCAGAGGAGGACAATGCTGTTAATGGTCGGGTCCAGGTGTGGTGTGGAGATGTTAATTTCTGACGGAGACGATCTAGATATTGATCTGAGGTAATCATCTGGTTCTCCGGGCTATCATCTCTGTTTTCCATTGCCTTTTGTTCCCTTTCAAGGATTCCCGGCAGCGACATTTTCTCGTTCCCCTTTCTGGTAATTCCAATCATGTTTTCCTCGTGTCCCTCCCATGCCTTTTCGGGCTAGAGAAATTCCTGTATTTTGTTGAGCCACCTTCCCCTGAGTTAACTCACAATATGCTAGTTTAAACAAAACTTAACTTATAACATGCTAGTTTATACAAAACTTATATGGTTTGCATTATATTTTATATCCTATTAACACGAATTAACTTTAGGACATATATCACATCAGCTGAACAGGTAACATTGAGTGGGGCCTGCTGCTTCCCCCCTTTGTGGGGGGAAGCTGGCCTGAGGCCTCGCCGGACTCCATCGGGTCCCGGCGGGGAAAGAAAGGTTACAGCTTTACATCAACTACTTTAAACCTCCCCCCCCCCCCGGAGCCCTGGAGTCCCAGAGCCCCCGGAGCAGGGAGGGATCTCTGCCAGGCCCCTGATAACAACTATAGGCCCAGTTGGGCCGAGGCCACCCCTATTGTCACTGAGGGGTGGGCAGAGCTCTCCCCCTTCCCATCCTCCAGTGATTTCTAAGCGGAAAAGAAAAAAGTAGAAGGGAAAAGCCCAGATGATCTAAAATGCAGCAGGGAAGAGACTGCTGCCCTTGCCTGGCAAAAATCACATGGCCACTGCAGGCCTAGGCAGATTTAACCGTTTCCTAGCAAGATGAAGCTTTCAAAGTCTAACCCTTCTTTAAAAGAGAAAAAAAAAAAAAGGCAGAGTAGATGTAAAAAAGATACCACATGAAGTCAGTGAAGCAAGAGTGAAAGAACTGATAAAAATTATTAGAAGAGAGGTTGAGAATGTAGACATTTTTAATCGGATTTTTGGAGTAAACTACAGAGAAATAAACTGGTTTTTGTAAACACTAAAACCACTACACTAAATTTAGCACTGGGTGTTTTTCCTCTGTTATTTTGTTAATTCCCCTTAAATCCAGCACTAATTGATAACTGACCATCAGCCTTCTTTACTGGCAGGAGGGGTGCTGCTGTATTTGGATTCACATTCCACTAATAACCCAAATTTAAGGAACTTTTCAATTATAGGTGACAATCGCCTACAACCTTCTAACTTCAAAGGGTATTGTTTCTATCTTAGCAGTGTAGCCCCTAATTTGAGTGTAGTGCTCACAGGCTCAGCCCTTTTGAATCTCCCAGGAAAATCACTAGCCCACACTACTGGAATGATAATATCTTCAACTTTGGGAATTTCACCACAATTCTCCTGTATGAAAAGGGCAGCTGCTTCGAAACATTTAGTTTCAGGACTCCTCCCATCATGGTTTAACACAGTTTGGTTTTTCGTTAAAGAGGAATATGGAATACTGCCCTGTCAAGACCTTGGAATTGTTTTGGAAGGGACAGGCACCTATCAGAGGCCACTTTTAGATACTGACATATTGTTTGACCACGGTGTGACTTTGGAGATACCCATATAAATCGTGATTGTGTCCAAGCCAGCTCTTTTCCTTCTGGCCCGAGGAGCAGGTAACACTGACCCTGGGGCTGCTCCACAGAGCAGCCCAGGCCAGCCAGGCCCCACCGCTTCGGCCTGCTGGGGGGAGTTGGCCCGGTCCTGGCTGTGCCTCCGTGACCCCCATCAGCTGCCAGCAGGGGAGGCTGCAGCTTAACATCTAGCAAACTTTTAAAGCCTACCCCGAGCTGTCTGGGGCTGGAAGAGATGTTTCCCCTCCCCCCAGGGGCCCCACGGAACAGCTCTGAGCTGGGCCACCACAGATGGTGGGACTGAGAGGTGGAAGGGGAGGCATCCATCAGCCTACCTAACTCCTGGCCCTGTTTCTGAGCCTCCCCCATCAGCATGGCTTTGAAATGGCAGAGGCCACATGACCACCGTAGGCCCGGGCAAAAGTTTTGTCTCTTTCCTGGCACAAAATGAAGCTTCCAGGTCTCTAACCCTTCCCTGAGAGAGAGGAAAAGGACAAAGTGATTGAACTATATGGAAACACAGCATGGACAGTCAGTGAAGAGAGAATGAACAGACTATTGGGAGAAGGGATGGAGGAGTTGCCTGTAGCAGGATTTTTGGAGACAGACACAGAGAGGCCTGACAATGCTGGGAAAGTTCTGTTGTTTTAGCACTGTCAAGGACGTTGGGCCTGAGAACCAGGACACTGAGCCTGAGAACCAGCTTTTTCCCTCAACAAAGTGACTTATTAAAGAAATATGGGTATTGATCTAGTATCGATACCCAACTGTGATGGACAAAAACTCTCTAACAGTTTAAAGTTAGAAAGAGTATGTTTATTACGGCCAGGCAGCACGGCGGGATATTTCCCTAATTTGCACTGCGAAATTCATAGGTAATTACAAAGCCTTTTATTTACAAAAGTGTTGAATATCCAAAATACAAATGCATATTCATACCCCTGTCACCTCCCATTCCTCGCTTTGTATGCTAATTGGCAAAAAGGCTATTAAGCATGTGTACTTTGTTTCTTAAAATGAGTCGGGGGGTCTATTCTGGGGAGAGGTCACCCAAAATGAGGAAGTAAGATGAGTCTTCCTCATCCTGACCTTTCTACCTTTTCAATGCATTTGTGACAAAGAATCCTTGGTAAAACTTATAGTTTCCTGCATTGAATGGGTCCTTTAAGCAGGAAGTCTGCAGTTATCTTATATCTTATTTACCGTATCTTGTTTTTTTGTTACAAGCACAGCTACATAAACATAAAGCTGACAAGCAATGAGTTACTAAATCCGGGATAGCTTATCTAAGATCCGGCTTCTGTTAACTGCGAACAAAGCTTACCTATCTACTTCAGCTATTTCAGCAACTTATTATCTTAACTTTCCTAAAAATCCTTAGTTCTTCAAAATTAATGTCTCAAAAGTGTAAACAGGTAACTGCAGAGGAATGCTTATGCAGATAACACTAGCCAATAGCGAGTAGTAAAATGCCATGTGAACAGCTTATGCACAACAATGATATATGTATAAAAGAACCCTGTGTACCCTCAATAAATGGAGCATTCACCACTACTTCTGTGAAGAAGGTGTTTGACTCTGGCTGTTCCCCGTGTTTTTGTTTTCATTTTGTTTTTCTTTCTTTTCAAAAATCACCTTCAATTGGCACCTGAACTTCGGACCTTGGGGTGACGACCCGGAGGAGAAATTAGCGGTGGGACGCTGAGCGGTTGGATGCTGAACTCGCCGACAGATGCAGCTGCATTGAGGTGAGACCCTCCAGAAAATAGCGGTCAGACGCTGATCTGCTGAGAGATGCATCAGCATTGAGGCAGAAGCTCGCCGTCCTTGCAAAGAGTGCGAGGCTGAGCTGGTAGGGGGAACAGGGGGCAGTTTCTTGAAAAAAGGTGGAAGGCTCTGAGTACTCACTTCCCTGCCCCATTGATGATGGCAAGCATGGAATGCGAATTTACTGCCGCATTGAATTTATTTATTATTATACTCTCTGAGAGAGGAAATACAGTAGCAGAAAAAGTTCTGCAAAAGCTGATTAACTGGGCACGGGGAAATGGACATTTAACAACGCGGCACTGCGAAGTCGGGGAAGCGCCGCGGGGCCCCTGCCATGCCCTCTGGCGGCCTCCGGTGCCCCGGCACCGTCGCTGGCTGATGCCCAGCTCGCTGCTTCCGGCCCGCGGACCGCCCCCGTCTCTCCGCGGCAGCGGCTCCATTGTGCCCGCCGCCCCGCAGCAACAGGCAGGACAAGGAGAAAGCGGCCCCCCAGAGTCCGCACCGCCCCGCCGCCGCCACCATGGGCCGGGGCCGGGGCTGGGGCCGCCGGCACTCCCAGCGCCACCGCTCCCACAACGCATGCGCCGAGTGCCCCCCTTTTCCTGGCTGTGCCCGAAGAGACACCGGTCGACCAAGAGAGGGGAACCCGTGACCCCTGCTGTCGACCACCTTCTCCCGACAATGTTCCGCTGCTGGACGAATTAGAGGAGGAGATGGAGCAGAACCCCCGGCAGAACCCTCGGCAGAACCCACGATTGGTTTAAAAGAACTGCCTGACCAAATTCAGTGATGCAGTGCCTGAATGAGTGAGTGCATGCAGCAACTAAGCTGCTGCTGGAAAAAGCCCAAGAACTATCTACAATAAATGCTAAAAATCAGGAGGAGCCAGCATCGTTTAGCTCCCAGTTAACTCCAATGCAACAGTTGCTAGAACAAACTGCACAAAGCAGTTCCCAGGCAACACCTTTGACTGCCCCCCCCATGACTCAATGGTCCAAAATTATAGGTGATGCTATACTAGAAGGACAGTGGGAACCCGCAGGACACATGGCATGTGCTGTAGCGTGTCCTGTCACGTTCAGAGATGGCAATCCTGTGTGTGAGCAGCATGAATGGAAAATCTTGCAACAGGCAAAAAAACCCAGTAAAAGAGCACAGCTTGAAATCTGAAAAGTGCTCGAACAATGTTAGATTGGATTCATACTGCAGATATCCATTCTCCAGCCTGGACTGTCCCCAATCTGATCACCATCATCAAACTGAGACGTTAATTTTGAGGAACTAAGGATTTTTTAGGAAAGTTAAGATAATAAGTTGCTGAATTAGCTGAAGTAGATAGGTAATCTTTGTTCGCAGTTAACAGAAGCCGGATCTTAGATAAGCTACCCCGGATCTTGTAACTCATTTCTTGTCAGGTTTATGTTTATGTAGTTGTCCTTGTCATGAAAAACAAAATGTGGTAAATAAGACATAAGATAGCTGCAGATTTCCTGCTTCAAGGACCCATTGAACACAGGAAACTGTAAGTTCTACCAAGGAATCATTTGTCACGAATGCATTGAAAAGGTAGAAAGGTCAGGACGAGGAAGACTCATCTTACTGCCTCATTTTGGGTGACCCCTCCCCAAAATAGACCCCCGACTCATTTTAAGAAACAAAGTACACATGCTTAATAGCCTTTTTGCCAATTAGCATATGAAGCGAGGAATGGGAGGTGACAGGGGTATGAATATGCATTTGTATTTTGGATATTCAACACTTTTGTAAATAAAAGACTTTGTAATTACCTGTGAATTTCGCAGTGCGAATTAGGGAAATATCCCGCCGTGCTGCCCGGCCATAATAAACATACTCTTTCTAACTTTAAACTGTTAGAGAGTTTTTGTCCGTCACAGTTGGGTATCGATACTAGATCAATACCCATATTTCTTTAATAAATCAAAACTGTTATTAATATTTTTAAAACTCTGTTATTAGTATGTTACTGCTCAACAGCTTCAGAGCAGTCACCTTCCTGGACATTCATTGCTTGTGCCTGTGGCATTCCAGTCCTTGGATGCTACAGATGGAAAACAAGCAAGAAGGACAAATAGCAGCACTCTGTTAAGAGAGCTTTTTAATCATGGCTGTGATTTATTGTCCACAGTCTTTGTGGTTTTAGAAACTTGTATTGTTGTGCAGCTGGACACCAACCCTGATTGGATGTTCTTCTGTTGTTTTGCTGTGACATTCATGTTTTACTGTGCACACTGACAGACGTACGTCTCAAGAACTCTGCGCTTTGGCATGATTGATGTGACTGAAATACAAATCTTCATAATAATCATGCATTTACTGGCAGTGATTGGAAGACCATCTTTTTAACAATCTGATTCCAAGACTGAATATTGAGGTGCAGTTGGCAAAAATGGATCCACTTTAGCAGGAACAAGTGTCCTCTCACCTTTTCTTCATATTAGCTCTATGATTGCCTTGGCTGCAATGATCTACAAGAAATCTACTGTGCAGCTCTTTGAGAGGCATCTCTGCCTCTACATCCTGACTTTTGGCTTTGTGGCTGCCAAGATCACAAATCAACTGGTGGTTGCCCACATGACCAAAGGTGAAATGTATTTATATAAAACAGCATTCATAGGCCCAGCATTGCTGTTCCTTGACCAGTGTTTTAACAGCTTTATTGATAAATATATTGTCCTCTGGATTGCCCTGATCCTGTCCCTGTTTGACTTGCTCCGATACTGTGTCAGCGTGTGCAACCGGAATTGCTGCCCACCTGCACATCCACCTGTTCCACATCAAGGGCTGCCCCATGCACTCAAACCATCACTAGGGATGGGAGCTGCCACAGGGGAATGGAAAAAGAGATAGGTTTCTACAGGAATGGATGAAGACTTGTAAGAGACAAATGCTAAAAGCAAATGAGAACAAAGTAATGTATAATAATCAATGTTGTATAACTTTTCTTCTTTGTTATTAGTAACACTCCTTAACTAGTCTCCTGCCTGAGAGAGTGAATTCCGAGTTCACCCTAGTCAACTCTCCATGTAGTCAACTCTGTTGGTTCCAAGCCTGGAAAAGCATGCAGGAAACAAATGCTCTGTCTTTGTAATTACCTTGATTACTAATTTCTCTCTATATAGTGAATGGATCCCCACCAACTGGAGTTTATAATGTAGTATAATTACAGCTGCAATCTGACTTGCTTTTAATTTTAATATTTCATCATCTCTTAGCGAAATACTTGTTTAGTGTCCACTTGGAATTTATTTACTAAAGACTTAAGCTGGTGAAAACCCAAAGATATCTTACTAAGTTGTGTGGCTGCAGCAGCTGCCAAGTAAGAGCCAAGCTGGGGTGGTTTTTACTCGTGCATTGCTGACAAAGTGGTTTCATGCTGAACAGGGTCACAGTAAGCCTTCTGCACGCAGTGAACACCGCAAGCCCTCTGAAGATAAAAAGCCAGATGGTCAGCTCCGGAGAAGATAAGAGGAACACTTCTGGCCAGAGCAGCTGATCTCAAATTCATCCCAGACTGACAGATCTCCAAGGGCCCTGGAATCTGTCACTCTGAAACCTGCTGGTCAGCGATCAGGACACCTCTGAGGTGAATTCGACAACAGCTGCACCCAAGCCTTTGAGCTTTGCATCTGGGCCACAATGGGTACCGAGTAAATGGACTCGTCCAGCAAGGAAGGAAAAGAAGGAAGAAGGATCATCAAGTCCTTGCTGAGACAGCTGGTGGTTGAGGCCGCTGATGAACAACGCCCTCCTGAACCAGACTGGGTTGTAGCGTGCATTTTTGATCACCAAGGCCCCTTGGGATCGTTGGAACTTTCCCAGGACTTGCATGAGTGGCAAGAAAAAGAGTGTCCTCAGTGTCAGGGAGTAATAGTTATAGAAGTGAGCTGCGGAGTTTGTGGTGCACAATTTGAGAGAGAGACACCAAAGCTTTGGTGTAAGGGTGGTTTGTGTGACCATTGCTATAGTGGTACCCTTGGTGCCTTTTATCAAGCAGCACAGGTAGTGTTGAGAATACCTAACCCTGTTCCTGATGATTTTGGTGGAGTAGCAGATTGGAGATTTGCGCAGACAAGTGTGGGCCATTAAGAGAGAGATGTGGCAAGTCCGCATGGTAAAATGCTCTCACGTGTTGCGTGCCTTTTGCTCATGGTGTCAACAAGTGTTGCAAGATCTTCTCAATTAGTTCATCAATTTTCCAAGAAAACTAATGTATGGGTGTGTCACGATCCGCTCGTACAAGCGGGGGTCGTGATGGTTCGTTTACTGATCTCAGAGTGCAAAACACAACACAGAGAGGATTTCAGCATTAAAACAAATGCACCCTTTATTGATTGACCATAGCAAATGCGATAGAGAGAGTAAGAGTGAGAGAAGGAGATAGAGATAGAGAAAGGGATAGAGGAAAGGGGGGATATAGCTACCAAACGTGGAGACGGAGTCCTCGTGGTCCAGTCGATGGGTCCGCCTGTCACGTCGGGGAGAGTCTCTCTCTCAAAATCTCTGGTTAACTCAGGGGTTTTTATTATAGTCCTCAATCACGGGGGGGGAACAGGTAAATCTACTGAAGCCACCAAGGGGGAACAGGTAGTCCATGTCCTTAGCAGTAAGCGAGAGCCATTGTCTTCTTGGTCCAACGATCATGCCTCCAGGCAAACATCTCGCTTCAGTTAAGTCAGCCCCCATCCCCTGAATTAGGGTTGCAGGGGTCTCATGTCTCAGTCCTTGAGAGGGGCTTCATATAGGGGTCTCAATCTCAGTCCTTGGAAGGGGACTTTGATCTCTGTCTGTCACGGTGGTTGCGAAGCAGATGAAGGATTTTCCGTGGGGGACCACCAAAGTTACCCCAGAAAGTTCCCTTGGCCAAGAGGTGGGGAAATTCATAGGCTAGTGTCATGAAGCAGGGACCGTGAAGCAGATGTAATCTTCAGGTACAGAACTACCATTACACTGCTCAAAGCCAGTGTACCGTGGCATGGTGACACAGGAAAATGCACCCGCAGATGATTGGCAAGCATCCACCTCGAGCAGGCCAGAACTGCAGTGGGTCCTCGGGGTCCTTATGACGATCGTGAGGCAAATGAGGGGAACTTCAGACAGACTCTTACAGGGTGACATTTGCCAAAATGACTGGACAGGATTCTATTTGCCTTAGCCTGGCCAATCCCCATGACTCATTCAGAACTTGTTTGATAGGAACACCCCTTTGGAGCCCTCACGAATATACAGGTTATGTGAAAAATGAGACAATGCTGAATTTTACTGTGGCAAACAGCACGGTGTGAATGTCAGGTTTTGCAGCTGCCCAGGCTGATGGAGGCTGGCAGTGAAAAATTATAGAGCAACTTAATGATACGCTTACTTGTTGAGGGTTAAGTTTCCTGTAGAATTTTTTCCCCCTCCAAGTTGCTAGGAGACTAAATGCTGAGTGCTTAACCTGGACAAAAAGAAGCTGATCACTTAGTTTGGGGGAGGGAGAAAAGCCCCCGGAGAGAGAGCTGAGGGTGGGGGTCTCGCGGCTCTCGTCTTCTGGGGAGCACGGATCGGGCGACTGCTGGCTGCCTGGAGTCCACGGTTAACGGAGGAGTCTGGTCCTGGGAATTCTACCATCTGTTGGAGTATCCAGGAATTCAGAGTTTCTTCGCTGTCCTGCTGGATTTTGGGTGAGCCCGGGTCTCGCCGCTGCGGCTTCTCCGGCACTGCCAACTTTGCCTGCAGAGGACACCCCCTGCCTGCCAAGGACAATCCACCGCGCCCGGCTTCCAGCCATCAGCGCCGGAGCTTCCACCGTTTGCCCTCGGGGTTCTTGGTTCTGTTTTACTATTATTATAATTGCTGTTGGTTTTTTGTCTGTCCTGCTATATTTACTAGTAAAGGACTGTTATTCCTTTTCCCCATAGCTCTGACTGAAAAGTTTTTTTTAATCTTCCAAATTATAATAACACGGAGGGAAGGATTTGAATTCCTCATTTCCTAGAGAGGCCTGCCTCTCCTTAGCAGACACCTGTCTTTTTCAAACCAAGACATTACTTCACCACCTGAAGAATTAGACCTCCTTGAATGTATGAATGCCAGCTCTACAAATAGAAGTGAGGGAGGTTGGGTGTCCTTTGAGCCCCCCACAGAGCAGAGTCTAAATATACATAGCCAGAAATGGGCTGCAATAAATTCAGCTTGACTATCTAGTAGCAGTGTACACCAACAACTCTATTCCAAATGTAATTTGACTGGCAAACCAGTGCAATGCCTTCCACCAGGAACATTTTTGATATGTGGGGACTGCGCTTGGAACTGAGTCCCAGCCAGCCCACATGGGGGCCCATGCTATTTAGGGAAGCTTGTTCTGTTTCACCCTAATATAACCGCATTGATAACTTTAGCAAAAGTCACTCAGAGAAAACGTGCCATACATGAGTTGGACTGTACAGACATAAAAGATCCAAAATTCTAGTCCCAAGCTAGGACAGTGTTAACATCCATGTTTATACCCGGAGCAACAGCTGCTAGAGCAATGACCACATTAAAGCAGATGGCATGCTGGACCAAATCAGAATTGAATGTGACTGGTCAAATTTTGGATGAGCTATCAGCAGATGTTACCAGTGTTAATCATGCTGTTTTGCAAAACCGTGCTGCAATTGATTTTTGCTTTTAATACATAACCATAGGTGTGAAGAGCTTGGAGGAATGTAGTGAATGAACCTGTCCAACCATTCTGGATCAATTCACAGAAATTGCAATTAATGAAGAACAAATTACATGATGCAAAAGAAAGTGATAATGTATTTAGAAATTAGTTAAGTAGCCTTAAGATTACAAGATAGCTGAAGTTTGTTATTAAACAAGTGTTTGTTATATTATTACTTATATTATTTGGATTATTAGTACTAAGTTGTGTAATGTCATGTATTAAGAATATGTTGTGTAAGACAATATCTAATGCTTAGCTTGTGCAAAAGAAAAAGGGGGAATTGTAGCAGGATTTTTGGAGACAGACACAGAGAGGCCTGACAATGCTGGGAAAGTTCTGTTGTTTTAGCACTGTCAAGGACATTGGGCCTGAGAACCAGGACACTGAGCCTGAGAACCAGCTTTTTCCCTCAACAAAGTGTAAACAGGTAACTGCAAGGAATGCTTATGCAGATAACACTAGCCAATAGCGAGTAGTAAAATGCCATGTGAACAGCTTATGCACAAGAATGATATATGTATAAAAGAACCCTGTGTACCCTCAATAAATGGAGCATTCACCACTACTTCTGTGAAGAAGGTGTTTGACTCTGGCTGTTCCCCGTGTTTTTGTTTTTGTTTTCATTTTGTTTTTCTTTCTTTTCAAAAATCACCTTCAGTTGCCTAGTTTGGGCTAGACTTTTCTTGTGAGGCCATGGAGACTGGACTAAAATTTCCCTTTAAACCGTGGAAAAAATATGCATTTTGGGGGGAGATGATGAGAGTATTTAAATTGTAGAGATAAGCAAAGGTATTTGTGATGGACTAAGTAAATACTGAAGTAGCTGTGATCCCATGAGATGCTTGAACAGAGAGATGAGAAGCCCTCTGCTCTAGTGAAGAAGTGAGAAAACATCTTATTGGGGTTTCCAATACCTCCGAGGGTCCAGCCCTGTTCAGAGAAATGGCTTAAATCACATAGCGAGATAACTTCTCTGGACATGCTTTGTAAAATATAAGGTTTTAAAAAACAATGAAAATAATAAACATAAACAAACAAAGAAATGTAAGTCGAACACGGTGTAGAGAGCATTCTGACACTGGTAAGGCAATCCAAAAAAGCCCTTGAGTTCTTTTGTGTAGTCCCTTTAGTACTTAATAGTCTAGGTGGGTTCCCCTGGCAAATTGCCTTTAAGGAGAGATACAGACTTTGAAGGACAGTGACAAGGTCCAACAGGTGCTTTTCTCTTGGCATTGAGCCAATGTGGTGGTTTCACGTTCACTAAATTTTGGTCTTGATACTTACTCTTTCTGTGGGAGAGAGACTAGGAGAAAAACAAAGCAGGCTCAACCTTAAAAATGAACAAATAGTTTATTAACATACACTAAAAGAATAGGAAAAAGAAAGTTGAAAAATACTAAAATGGAATGAAACTTCAAAAACACTCTTCCCTCCCCTTACAAACTGTTCACTTTCTTACAAAACAACATAAAGAGACAAAACTGGTAATTTTCAGTTAGTTTCACTATCTGACAACAGTCTTTCAGTAATTCATTAGGGGAAGAGTCTCTCTTAGAGTCATGGATCCTACTGACAACTAAGAACAGTTCTCTTGTGGGTTTTAAACTGTCACAAAAATACTGCTTGGAGAAACTTGCTTTTGTGACCCTCCCAGGAGCAGTTTCTTAAGCTGCTTATGGGTCATGGGTCTTAGACTTTCGCACAATGGGGTGTCACTTTTTAAAGATGAATAACTGTCCTAGGGTAACTTTATGATGCTTGTATCCCCAATCGTCTGTTCTGTTTGTGCTGTATATTGAGTCCTGTGCCTTTAAGACTGGTTCTAAGAGCAAGGAGAAGCGCGGAGTTTGTTTTGAGAAAACTGCCTGACTCTTACACATTCTTCTCCAGCCGGGGTGTTTGGTGGAGGCTTGGAGAGACTGCAGGACAGAGATTTTTATTTTTGCTTTTAGTTAGTTTCAGCTAGCTAGGGCAGAGAAGTTCCCTGGACTGTTTTTTTTCCTTTTTCTTGGAACTGTTTAAACCTGCTCTGGACAGAAAACCCAGGGGATCACAGGGGGCTGCACCTGCGGCCCACCGGGGCCTGGACCTCGGCATTTTCCAGCAGTGTCAGAGGGACTGGGACTGATAAAAACTGAGAGAGAACCAAGCTACACCCATGGCAAGAACTTTCTCAATTTGCCATCTCACTCCAGAACGAGAGGTTTTATTGTTTCATATTATTAATTCTTTATACTTGTATGCACTTCATTTGTTTAGTAAAATAGTTTTTTCCACTTTTCTCCAAAGAGGTTTTTTTACCGGACCGGTTGGAGGGAGGGGCCAGTTGGGTTTGCTTCCCAGAGGGATCCTATTCAGGGGTTTTCTCCCAAATTTGTCCCTAAACCAGGACATAATTTTTATTGACGCCCACTGCGGGGCACGAGAGAGTGGTAAAAACTTGTATTGATTATTAACTGCATTTTTGGTTGTCCTTTGTCTGGGGATAAAACAGTCAGTAGCCATGTTGCTTCTTGAAGTCCTAATGTCTCTTAGAATGGAGCCTTTTCTGTGTTTCTGTTCCCTAGGCTTTTTTGAGGTTTTAATATCTTTCTGGTCCCTGGGTTTGTTTTCTTACCCAGAAATAGCTCCAATATTGTCCCTAACATACAGCTTTTACACTAGGGATGCATAAATTAGAATAGGTATTTTGCTGGGCTCGGTGATTATGGTTTACAGGAAGCTTATAAAGGTACTGGAGTTTGTTCTGGGTATGTTCGGTTTATGGTTTTTTCATCCTACCCTGTGTCCTAGTTCCAGCAGCGTGTTTTGGGGATTTATCAATAATTGCACCCAGTTTGTTAGAGGAGGAGTAGGGGATGAGGCTCTTCAACCTCTCCTTTCCTTCTTCTCTTTTGAGTCAGTTACATCACTTTTGGAGAATGTTCAGGGTCTTCTGAATGTTAAAGACCCCACCTCCCTGGTATTTCACCTGGTGACCTTCCTCTATATAGTTTATAGGTTTTCTAGAATGAGTCGTGTTACCGAGACACACAAAGTAGTCACACGCAGACACGAGATTTCGCAAGGCCGAGGTCCTTCCGAACCAGCTCCCAGCTAAGAGAGCCGAGAGAAGAGAGCCCCTTTGTTTATTTCTTACTTTTTATACATTTGTGGGTCTAGCAGAAGATTGGCTTTTTGGGGTTTCCACCCCTCAGCCTCAGTGGCCAGACGAATTGTCAGTTACAATTGTTTTCAGGTTAGAAATATGCAAACAAAGGACAGAGAATGAAAAACAAAGGATTTGTTTATGTTACATCTGTGGGAAAGGTAGAAAACTGCTCTTAATATTGTACAATAACTAAAAAGATCTGACTCCATTTATGAAAATCAAAAGGCTCAGAAAAACCAGGGTAACAGAGTCGCACACTGCTAGATACTGTAAGGCAGCAGACAGAGGCAGGGGAGCAGGGAGATACATCAGTCACTCAGGCTGCAGCCAACCCCACAGCTACTCAGGCTGCAGCTAAACCAGACAGTGAGGCTAAGACACCGGCAGTTGCTGCAGTAAAGAAGGGAAAGAAGCACACGGACAAAACCAATCGACCGATAGACGATGATTCAGGTGAAGGATCCTCAATGCCTCCTGACACCCAATCAGAAGTCAAACCAACTGACATACAATCAGAAGCTGAAGCAATTGATGATACACAGTCAGAAGCTGAACCAACTGATACAAAATCGGAAGCCCAACCAACTGGCACAAGATCAGGAGCCCAACCAACTGATACAAGATCAGGAGCCCAACCGACTGCTACAAGATCAGGAGATACTATTGAGTCCTTTTCCCTGAAGGACCTTCATGGCCTAAGAAAGGATTACACTCAATGACCTGATGAATCTATAATTAGTTGGTTAGTCCGTCTTTGGGATGCTGCAGGCGAGGCTACAATGTTGGATGGCACTGAAGCAAGGCATTTAGGATCCCTTTCACATGATCCAGTTATCAACCAAGAAATGATGAGGGAGGCTTACTCTTGCAGTCTCTGGGAACGGATCCTGGGAAGTGTGGCACAAAGATATCTGTGTGCCGACGATCCCTATATGCAGCAAACCCAGTGGAAAACCATTGAACAAGGGATCCAGCGCTTGAGGGAAATGGCAGTGGCGGAGATTGTCTTCTCAGATGACATAAACACTAGGAACCCCGACTTGGTACCATATACACCTGTGATGTGGTGAAAACTTGTACGACTTGGGCCGCAAGAATACTCTTCTGCTTTAGCAATAATGAAGCGGGATGACACAGAGGAGACCGTGCTTGATATGGCGAAGAAGCTCCGAACATATGCAGATGCCCTGCATGGTCCAACACATGCAAGAATCACAGCTCTGGAAATGCATATGAGGAAATTAGAAGACAAGATAGAGGAGAATCACAAAAAACTCAGGGAGGACATTCTCCAAATCTCAGCAGTACAGGTTAGAGGCTCTGGCACCACACGCAAATGTTCCCCAGATAGAGAGGGAAAAGGCATCCCACGGGCTAAGCTGTGGGTCCTCCTGCGTGATTGTGGAGAAAACATGAAAAGATGGGATGGAGAATCTACTGATGCTATGACACAACGGCTGCATGAATTGTTGGACGGCAAGACTATGAGAGAAAGGTCTACCAAGAAGGAAGCAGCTCCAGTTACCCAGGGAAATAAGGATAATCAGGCTTAGAGGAGCCCTGCCTCTAGCCAGGTAGAGGCTAGGGAAAACCGTGTTTTTTGGACTGTGTGGATTCGTTGGCCTGGCACGTCAGAACCACAAAAATATGAGGCCTTAGTTGACACTGGTGCACAGTGCGCATTACTCCCATCAAGACATGTGGGGGAAGAATCGGTTTCCATTGCTGGGGTGACAGGGGGTTCACAAGATTTTACTTTGGTGGAGGCTGATGTGAGCCTGACTGGAAATGAGTGGAAGAGACACCCTATTGTGACTGGCCCAGAAGCTCCATGCATTTTGGGCATAGACTTCCTCCGAAATGGGTATTTCAAAGACCCAAAGGGATTTAAAGCAAAGGATTCTTCATCTCACGGTACAGAGATATGTTCTCACTTTTTCACTGCCACAGGGGGCTTCACATCTTTATCTCTGTTCAAGCATCTTATAGGATTAATATCACTTAGTCTATCACAAACACCTTTGCTTAAATCTACACACAAATTAAATCAATTATCTCCCCAAATGCATATCTTTCCCATGATTTAAAGGAATGATCTAAATATAGAGTTCATTTCCATGGCTCAAGTAAGAATAGAACAACTAACTCTTCAACTCTTTGTCTTAATAGTCTTTTTACTCTTGCTCTACTGACTTCATGCTGTTGGTCTTTATGTTCACTTTGTCTTTTCTTACTCTCTCAGAGAAGGGCTAAGCTCTGGAAGCTTCATGTTGTTAAGAAAGAGTTAAATCTGCTCGGAGTCTGTCTCTCTGTAGCTTGTGGTGTTAGATGTTCAAGGCTGAGCTGATGAGGGAGGAAGAATTCACAGAGAAACATCAGAGATCAGAGCACTCAGGCAGTCTGGAATCACAAAAAAACCAGGCAGGATTATAAATGCCTTCTCAGTCCACCCCTCAATGTAAATCGGGGTGGCTTTGGCCCAAATGGTGCCCATAGCTCTTATCAGGGGCCCGGCAGAGATCTCTCCCTGCTCCAGAGAAGTCTGGAGAAAGTAGCTGTTGAAAACCAGCAACCTCTTCTTCCCCTCCCTTCACCTGGGAGCTGATGGAATCCGGCCAGGCCTCAGGCCAGCTCCCCCCCAAAAGGGGGGAGCAGCAGGCCCAGCTCAATGTTACTTGTCTCCTTCTGGCTAAAGGAAAGAAGAAAAAGGACTTACTTACAGGAAATCAAGGGGTTTTATATGGTACTTCCCAAAGTCACAGCCTACAATTTCAGTGGTTAGAACAGACGCGAATATTCTAACTAACTCTCTGATAGGTTGCTGTCTCTTCTAAAGAAATTCCCAGGTCCTGACCTGGAGAATTATTCTACATTCTTTTATAACTAAAAAACCAAACTGTACTAACCCATGACAGCCAATTACAAAGAGAAAGACAGAGAACTTTCTAGTTTGGTTTCCTTATATGTTTAAGAAATGCCCACTCGGGAATGGGGGGTACATTACATTACATTACAACATCTCTGTTCCCTGAGATGAAGAATCCTTTGTCTTTGGAGTTGTTCATCTTTAGAAAGCAACACTCCAGTATGCCTGAGTTCCCATGAGTCATAAGTAGCTTAGGAAACTGCTAATGGGAGGAGATTTCACAGAAGCAGGTTTTCTCTGGGCAGCTGTTTTTGTGACAGTTAAAACCCACAAGAGAACTGTTCTAGGTTGTCAGTGGGGGAAATTCCATGGTAAACTAAGAGAGACTCCTCTCCTAAAGAATTGATGAAAGATTGTTTTCAAATAGCGAAACTGACTGAAAATCGCAGGTTTTGTCTCTTTATGTTGTTTGTGGGAAAGTGAGCAGTTTGTGGGCAAGGGAGAGTGTTTTGAAAGTTTCATTTTGATTCTTATTTTCTTCTTTTAGTGTGTGTTAATAAATCTATCATTGTACTCTTTAAGTTTGGGCCTGTTTTGCTTTTTTCTCCTAATCCTATCTCACAGCAGAAAAAACACTCAAACGACTACACTGAATTTGGCAAACAGAGATAGGCAAACGTGAAGCCACTACATCCCCTCTTTGCAAAACTTAATTTCCACTTCAAATTTCTCCAGTAAATCCCTACCCAACAATGGTTTGGGGGAGTTTGGAATACAGAGGAATTGATGAGTCACCCAGTGTTATCCCAACTTAAGTTTTAAAGGTTGGAAGAAAGGCTTTGTTTCACTTACCCTTGTAGCACAAATCACTTCTACAGTATCTTGACTCAGCTTCCCTTTTAAACTATTTAACACAGAATATGTTGTCCCTGTATCCACCAGAAATTCAACATCATCTTTCCCCAGCTTACCTATAACCAAAGAGTCTGCCAGGATAGATTCCTTCAGTCCTTCTCAGTCCATATTCACAGCTAGTTTGGAAGCTTAGTGTGTCCTTTTTGTCAACATTGGGCACTCCTTTGTCCAGTGTCCCTTTTTCTTGCAAAAAGCACATTGATCTTTATCCAGAAGAGAAGTAATATTTTTTTAAGCCTTAGATGACTCTTCCTGATCACACCTCTCACCCTGCTGGTGTTTATCCCCATCTGTAGAGTCCCTATTTTGATATACTTTCCAATCTATGTCCAACAATGTCATGCCTCTCATCGATTTTTTGCAGCTTTTTCCTTATGTCACTTGCAGATTGGTCTATAAACAGATAAACCAGGTGGTTGTGGTTTCAGGCAGATTTTGGGAGAAACCCTCCCACGGGGCCACCCTCCCCTCCCCCAACCGGTTCGGGAAAAGACTTCCTCAGAGAGAAGTGGGAAAAACCTGTTTATTAAACGGGCAAAGCACTCCCAGCACAATACCCGATGACAAGAGCTTCGTGCCGCTTACGGAGAGATAACAAACTTAAAGAAAGAAAGTCTTCTCTTGAAGATAGTCACTGTGCTCTGCCGCTCTGTCTCCGCTGGCACTGGGAGAAAAGGAGATGTGCAGGGCTGGTTTTGGTGGGGTGGGTCCCCTGTGGAGGCCCCCGGTGCTTCCCCCAGGTCCTTAGTCCGGAGAGGTTGGAACAGTTCTGAGGAGAGGGCAAGAAGGAAAAAAAAAAGAGGAAAAAAAAACCCAAAAAGCTTCAGCTATTCTACAGCGTCTAACTACACTAGCACTAAACTAACTAACTAACTGCCGGGGGAAAAAAACAACAGAGCTTTTTTCGTCTTGCAGTGTTCCAACTCCCCCGCTTCAAGGTCTCTCTGAGGAGCAGAGTTTTCCTGGGGAAAAACAAACCGCGCTTCCCTCCCCTTTGCACCCAATAGACGATTGGGGGATACACAGTCACCCTAGGACAGACTTCTCTTCAGGTGCCTCAAGATCCAGATTTGTGTATTTTTGTGCACCCCCTTTAAGCCTATTCAAGAAGTCCATAGGTGTTTCATTCTTGTCTTGTCTTACTTCGTATAAATTGGACCAATTCACTGCTTTGGGAATAGCACCTTTTATGCCAAACCACCCAATTCTGATAATGTTTTAACCTCACCATTTGTTCTGTTACATTAGGGTCCCACCCTGGGTCATTTAAAGGGAAAATATAATTAACTGGCTGTTGAAGAGTTCTGGCTGCTATTTGGGCCTCTATAGCAGTTATAACAGTTCTTCTAACCATCTCTCTTTCAGTTTCATCTAATAATGTATCCATCATTGCATCTAGATAGCTCCAGTCTGGGTTTTGTGTCTTAATAGTCTTGTCTACAAAATTAGTCACCTTTTCTGGATTTTCTCTGTACCATCCAACTGAGGCTTTCTAAAGAAGAAATTGCGGAGAGCAGCCGGAGTCAAATATGCTCTTCACAGAAGTAATAGTGAATGCTTTTTTATTAAGGGTGCACAGGGTTCTTTTATACATATATCATTCTTGTGCATAAGCTGTTCATGCGGCATTTTACTACTTGCTATTGGTTAACCCCTAGTGTTCACGCGCCCCAAGCGGCTAAACTATTGGCTAGTGTTATCTGCATAAGCATTCCTTGGCGGTTACCTGTTTACAACTTTGCTGAGGGGTTACAGCTCGTTCCCAGGCTCTTCATCCTTGACAGTGCTAAGGTAAACAGAATTTTCCCAGCACTGTAAAACCTCTCTATGTCCATTTTAAATCCTTCTACAGATTTCCACTGCTGCAGCTCAACAAGAGAAAAGGGAACCTTAATATAGACAGGACCTTGGTTACTGACTGCCTGCCTCAAAGGGGCTTGTATTGCTGATTCTTCCTTTTCTGTTTCTTCCTTTTTAAAACTGGTAGGTTTAGCTACAGGACTTGGTGCTTCTAAAGCTTTTTATGCTGCTTTTCCTCTTTTCCTTTTGGCTGCAGCAGCTTTGTCCTCAGTTTCCTCTTCAGAGGAACGGTCTGTATCTGTGCTATCTGATTCTCTTTTAATCAGGGCTCTTCCGCTGGTACTGGGCATTACGTCAGCCAGGTGGTGGTCGGAAGATCCCCTCTTAGCCCCAGCGCCAGCCGCACAGTGGCGCAGGGCAGCCCCTGCGTCTGACTCCGTGGCTCCTCTGATGCCAGGAGTTACGTCATCTCCTGCACCCGTCTTCGCACAGGCACGGCCCGGTACGGGCAAGTGTAGTTTCCATGGAAACCTGGGCACACACAGTTTCCATGGAAACCCAAGCATGCGCCGTTTTGATGCGAAATTACACATGCACGGTCTCCATGGGAGGTCCCCTCCCCGCCCTCCAGATGGTCGGTCCTGCCCCCGCCCCCCTGTCATTCATGGAGTAGTGAGGGAGGCAGGGACAGTGGAAGGGGAGGTGGCAGCAGCAGGGGAGGCAGCAGCATGGGAGTGCCTCTCAACTCAACTCGGGTGCTACCATATCCACATCAGCCATGTCTGCATTATTAACACAGACTGGGTCAGGGAGAGGCTCCTCCTTTTTATCCTTCCTTCTTTACCCTCCTAGAACCATCAGAAACTGATCTTTCTTAGGTTTATGTAAGCCTGGTAAATTTGAAAAAATCATAAAAACCTCCACATACAAAACCTCCTGCCAACGCTGTTCCTGGCAGAGTTGTGAGACATTAATTTTGAAGAACTAAGGATTTTTAGGAAAGTTAAGATAATAAGTTGCTGAATTAGCTGAAGTAGATAGGTAAGCTTTGTTCGCAGTTAACAGAAGCCGGATCTTAGATAAGCTATCCCGGATTTAGTAACTCACTGCTTGTCAGCTTTATGTTTATGTAGCTGTGCCTGTAACAAAAAAACAAGATGCGGTAAATAAGATATAACTGCAGACTTGCTGCTTAAAGGACCTATTACACACAGGAAACTGTAAGTTCTACCAAGGATTCATTTGTCATGAATGCATTGAAAAGGTAGAAAGGTCAGGATGAGGAAGACTCATCTTACTGCCTCATTTTGGGTGACCCCTCCCCAGAATAGACCCCTGACTCAATTTAGGAAACAAAGTACGCATGCTTAATAGCCTTTTTGCCAATTAGCATACAAAGCGAGGAATGGGAGGTGACAGGGGTATGAATATGCATTTGTATTTTGGGTATTCAACACTTTTGTAAATAAAAGGCTTTGTAATTACCTGTGAATTTCGCAGTGCGAATTAGGGAAATATCCCGCTGTGCTGCCCGGCCGTAATAAACATACACTTTCTAACTTTAAACTGTTAGAGAGTTTTTGTCCATCACAGTTGGGTATTGATACTAGATCAATACCCATATTTCTTTATTAAGTCAGTTGGAATAATAATTTTGATATTAATTCACTTTATAAGCTGCCAAATGGAAGCCAGGTCCATTTTTTCTCTAATTCCTGCATAGGCCATACCTGTGTAGAAAGCCAAACTAGTTCTTCCCTGATAAAAGAGGACTTTTTTCCTGTTAGAATACACCAATGTTTTAATATGAAATCTAATGGGGAACTTCGGGGATCTCTCTTTCTTTCTCACTCAAGAATATGCATCCCATGTTTCTATTTACAAACAGAAAAAGCCACTGAGAAAAGAGAGCCCATGCATGAGACAAAAAGTATTCCTGGCTGGGATCTGAAGCGGGGTCCCTGAGATTTAAAGACCAGCATTTAATGCTGGCGGTGCCTGACCACAGGCCAAGATTAGGAATTACAGTCTTAAGGTAGTGTTAAGGGAAGGTGTCCCCTCCCACCTCACAGCCAGACAGAATCACCGCGGGAACCTGCAGAGAACAAAAAAAGACAAAAGCGCCCCTACGGCCCCCCCGGCCCTTTCCCTGCCCCAAACAAAACCACAGGAGATCTCCAAATGCAAAACCCACAAATGCTAGCAACAAAATACTGCCTTTTTCCACCTATGAGTTACCTTTGCTTCCATGCCAGATTCTAGAAGCCCCAGAGTTCCTTGTTTTGCTGCAGAAAGCTCCCTTTTTAAAATGCCAGCAGAACAGGGGTAGCGAGATGTTCCTCACTCTGAGAAGCTGTATTCAGAAGTCCCTCTTGTTCGAGCGGAAAGTTACCAAGAAGCTGTTTCATTTTTGGCCTCTAAAATCACGACTGAGACACGATTAGGTGATAAACGTGGTTACCTTTTATGAAGGATCCCTTCAAGTGCACAACACAATGAAATATACAGCAGAAATGCGCTGAAGGTGTGTCCTGGTTTAGGGCAAATTTGGGAGAAAACCCCTGAATGGGGTCCCTCTGGGGAGCAAACCCAAACAGCCCGTCCCCCCAACCGGTCCGGGAAAGAACTTCCTCTGACAAAAGTGGTAAAAACTATTTTACTTAACAAACAAAGTGCCCACAAGTACAAAGAATGAATAATATGAAACAATAAAACCTCTCATTCTAGAGTGAGAAGGCAAATTGAGGAAGTTCTTGCCGTAGGTGTAGCTTGGTTGTCCCTCAGTCTTTTATCAGTCCCCGTCCCTCCAGCACTGCTGGAAAATGCCGAGGTCCAGGCCCCGGTGGGCCACAGGTGCAAGCGCTCTGGTGCTCTCCTGGGTTTTTTCAGTCCAGAGCAGGTTTAAACAGTCCCAAGAAAAACAAACAAACAAACAAACAAAAAAACACTCCAGGGAACTTCTCTTCCCTAGCTACCTAAAACTAACTAAAAGCAAAAAGATCTCTGTCCTGCAGTCTTTTCAAGCCTCCACCTAACACCCCATCCGGGGAAGAAAGTGTAGGAGTCAGGCAGTTTTCTCAAAACAAATTCCGCGCTTCTTCTTGCGCCCCCTTTGCTCCCAGAACCAGTCCTAAAGGCACAGAACTCAATATACAGCACAAACTGAACAGACGACTGGGGACACAAGCATCATAAAGTCACCCTAGGACAAGGTGCACACATGACACAGAGCGAGGGAAGTTTTAAAAATTTAGCAGATTAGCAGAATTGACAAAAATGCCCAATTAGAAACACAGATACAGATGATTAGGTAATTTCCCCCCTTGGTTCGACCCTCTACTGAAGCCCCCCCTTTTGATACTAGCTAAACTTTGTTTATGAGAAAGTGTCTTGACCTTGGTTCTCAGATGATAGGATAGGGCAATTGGAATGTGTTTTGTCTTTCTTTTTAACAGGGTATGTAAAATGCTAGCTACGAAACTATATAGTTATACAATAAGAGGCTAGAGAGCGACAAATATATATGAAAAATATATAAAAGCAAAAATTAGTTTGGCATCACCCTGGCAGCAAAGGCAACCAGGAGTATCAACAAGAACTTCGCTAGTAGTTTAATGGAAATTATTAATCCCTTTTACTCAGCACTCATTAGAGTACAGCTACAATACTGTGGTCAGAATTGGGCACCTTAGTACAAGACAGACATTGACAGACTGGAGTGAGTTCAGTGGAGGGCCACCAAGGTGGTTGAGGAGCTGGAGCAAATACTCTGTGAGGAGAAGCTTAGGGAGCTGGGCTTATTCATCTTGGAGGAAAGAAGGTTATGGAGTGGGGGCAAGACAACTAATAGCAAAATCCCAACCTCCCAACTCCTGCAAGGAAGTTATCAAGATGATTCGGCCAGGCTCTTTACAGTGGTGCATGGTGGAAAGATGAGAAACAATAGGTTTTAATGGAAGCAAGAAAGGTTCAAATTAGATATGAGAAACTTTTTTTAACATGAGGAAGGTTAAGCAATGGAGCTAGGGTCCAGAGTCTGTGTAGTCTCCATTCTTGGAGGTTTTCAAGACAAGATTGGGCAAAACCCTGAGCAATTGTAATCTGATCTCATAACCGACCTTGCTTTGAGCAAAGTGCATTAGAGCTCCTGGACTCCTTTCTGACTTGAATTATCCTATGATCCTACAGCTCCCTGCTGCAGAACAGGCAGCCATTCTGTTCTTGTAGGCTGAGGGAAGCTGTGCCAGTGTGATGCTATGCTAGGAGTAGATGATTTACAATGCCCTGACAAACTTCTGCAGTGAGCACACTCTCTGCTAGAGGAGAAAAGTCCCTTCTAATCAGAATTATGCTATGATCCTGTGATATTCCAGGAAAGCAGGAAAATAAGGGTAGGGGAGGAGGAGAAGTAGAAGGAAAACTTTGTTGCGGTATTGTAAGAGTCAGTCTGAAGTTCCCCTCATTTGCCTCACGATCGTCATAAGGACCCCAAGGACCCCACTGGAATTCTGGCCTACTCGAGGTTGATGCTCACCAATTGTCTGCAGGTGCATTTTCCTGTGTCACCACGCCACGGTGCACTGGCTTTGAGCAGTGTAATGGCAATTCTGTACCTGACATTTGTACCTGCTTCATGGTCCCTGCTTCACGACAATAGCCTATGAATTTCCCTACCTCTTGGCCAAGTGGACTTTCTGGGGTAACTTTGGTGGTCCCCCACAGAAAATCCCTCATCTGCTTCACAACCACCGTGACAGACAGAGACCAAAGCTCCCCTCTCAAGGACTGAGACCTCTATACAAAGCCCCTCTCAAGGACTGAGACATGAGACCCCTGCAACCCTAATACAGGGGGGGTGGGGGCTGACTTAATGTTTGCCTGCAGGCGTGGTCATTGGACCAAGAAGACAATGGGTCTCGCTTACTGCTGAGAACATGGACTACCTGTTCCCCCTCGATGGCTTCAATAGATTTACCTGTTCCCCCCGCGATTGAGGACTATAATAAAACCCCCTGAGTTAACCAGAGATTTTGAGAGACTCTCCCTGATGTGACAGGCGGACCCATCGACTGGACCACGAGGACATCATCTCCACGTTTGGTAGCTATAGCCCCCCTTTCCTCTCTTTCTTTCTCTATCTCTTTCTCTCACTCTTAATCCCTCTATCACATTTTCTATGGTCAATCAATAAAAGGTGCATTTGTTTTAATGCTGAAATCCCCTCTGCATTGTGTTTTGCACTCTGAGATCAGTAAACAAACCATCATGACCCCCGCTTGTACGAGCGGATCGTGACAGGTAGCATGTCTGACTAAAATTATCAGCAATTAATGGGTAATGCATAACTCAGATTTGTGCATTTATAGAAGTGCTTAGTATGCCTTTGTTTGAAAATTAAGGTGATTAGAGTTTAGAATGTGGTTGTGTTTGGTGCAGCATTGAGCCAGCAGGAGCACAGAATAACCAACTGACAGGTAACAAAGACTCTACAGATTTGACACTGAGGACATTCTGTGGCAAAGTATATTACCTTGATTGTTGGCCTATTAGCTAGCAGATTATATTGGGTATATTTGGCAAGGTTTTGACAGTGTAGGAAGGGGCTACATGGGTGGCCTCTGTAAGAAGACACAGCTGGTTCCAGATGGATCAGTAATGGCCCCACCACAGGCCACACCTGAGCCCATCAGTGAAGCTGGTAAGGGCTCTGTGAAAACATGTTTAAGAAAGAGCAGAGATGCCAGAGACTGGGGGAAGGGGGTGCAGAAGGGTGAAAAATGACAATGTGAACACCAAGGTCGGAGAAGAAGGAGGTGAAGGAGGTCCTCCCAGATTCCCATGGAAGAGACCACAATGAAACAGGTCCATGGAGAACCCATGCTAGAGAATATTCTCCTGGCAGGTACTGCAGCCCTTGTGCCAAAGTCCATTACTTTCTGACCTGGTTATTTTAGATCTTTCAGAAAATGAGATATCATGGTTTAAAAGACAGGTGTCTGTAAAGGAAGGTGGGAGCCTTTGTGGAATAGAAAGTATGACCCCCTTCCCTCCAAGTTATTATAACTTTAAAATTACAGGGCCTTCAGGCAAAGATATGGGAAAAGGAATAACAGTTCTTTACTAGAATATATATACAAGACAAACAAGAAGCAACAACGAACAAAACAGAAACTCAATAACAGCCTTCTCTTGCCCATCAAGCAATTTTTCCTCTTTGGTGTAGTTATGATCACAACCGGCATGGATGCTGGTGGACTCTGGTGAGGCAGAGCAGGTGCGATCATTCCCCCGCAGCTGCAGGGGGTGCTGTGGCATGAGCTTAGCAGCAAGCAACCTTGGTGTCACTGTGGTGGTGCATCCCTCCCCCCACTCCTTTCCAGGCTGCAGTGTGATCTGAGAAATGCTTGTTAGGCCTCATCCTTGAAAACACCAGCCGGGCTCAGCTCTTTCTGAGCTTATCAAAAAACACTGTCTGCTCTCAGAAACTCTTAACGAGCTTCTGTTCTCCTCATGATCAGCCTTGGAAAATATTTCTCTGGCCTGAATGTCATAACATTCCTATTCTCACACTTTCAAAGAAAGTGTTGACCCAAATTGTGGCCAGGATGAAACACTGTTATGAGTAAAGCCCACTCTCTTGCAACCCTCTAAACAGTGGTCTAAGATGGGGCTCTTTCAGCTCTCACGGACTATAGCAGGCCTGTGACCAGTGATCTCCCTCTGAGTGAGACACCTCTCAGAGCCAGCAAGCCTTCAGGTTTGTTATACCTGGAGGATTGCTGAAACATGTCCTGGGCCGATACTCTCACTCCTCGAGGCCTGATCTTTTGCCCACCAGAAGATGCAAAAGCATCTGAAGTGAATATTTTCACTGACCTCTGCGGGAATTGAGAGGACACGGACCATGCTATGCAAGCAAAGGCAGTTAATTACACTAATCACCTTTATTTATAATTCTCTAAGTTCTGTACAAAATTTTCCACTTGGACCCCTTTGCCCCTGCTCCCTTAGTAACACAATCTTTTCGGTTATCAAGTCCTTGTTACATTCTTGCATTCCTGGCGCATTCATTGCTCCAGCAATGTCCTTGTTGCATCTTCTCTTGTCAGAGTGGTCAGAGTGACCAGACATGTCTTCACTTTTGTTCTTGCCTTGAGTTTATCTCTCCCACAGCTTCCACTGTACCAGGGCCAGGAGGTCGGCAGTGCTACCCAGCTCAGCTTCTATAGCTGTCTGATCTTCCAAAATTCCCGCTTTCTGTTCAACAATCATTATTTGCTTTATCAATTTATTAATCAATCTCTGAATACATTAAATCAAGCAAGGCAGGCACATCACTATAACTAATACCATCCCCAATACAAACATTCCCATGCCCTAGATTGGTTGGCCCCAACAAGGACCTGTCGTTGTGGAAACACAAGCATAACCCCTTCCCCATGTAATAAGGGGAAAGGGACTATGATTTTTCCACTTTCTGGGTATTTTACAAGGACTCGTGCTTTTTTCCCTATGTCTAATAATGTTTCTTTAGAAGTAGAAAAGTGTTTTATTATAGGGGGAACTTTGCTATCAGCATAGCAATTTAAAAAAATTGAAAACATACAGTGCTTTGTTTAGCTGTTCCATTGGACTACATCCCTGCATTCCCCCTTCCTGTTGAGCCAAAAGGCACTTAAGCATTGAATGAGCATGTTCAATAATTGCTTGTCCTGTGGGGGAGTGAGGGATGCCAGTGATATGAGAGATTCCCTATAGGGAAGAAAAGGAGGAAAGTCATTTAGAAGTGTAAGCAGGACCATTATCAGTTTTAATTTGTTGAGGATACCCTAAAGTTGCAAAAGCAGCCAAAAAATGGCGGCAAACATCTTCAGCAGTTTCACCTGTGTGGCATGATGCAAATAATGCACCTGAAAAGGTGTCAATAGATGAGTGGAACATATTTGAGATGACCAAATTCAGGGTAGTGGCTGACATCAGTTTGCCATATTTGGAGGTTTTATAAGCCATGCAGGGTAATTCCAAGTGAGCCTTTCACAAAATTATCATGTTGACAATCAGGGCAAGCAGCAATAATGTCCTTTGCTTGTTGGCGCTTTAGAGCAAATATGCAACAAAGAGCTGCAGCACTCTGGTAAAAAAAGGAATGGCTAAGTTTGCCCTGTGCAAAAATATCAGGGAGTACCTGGACAGGTAAAGTAAGTAAATCCGCTTGTCAGTTTCCTTCTGCTATAAAGCCAGGTAATGTTGTGTGTGAGTGAACATGCATAACAAAATAAGGGTATTGTCTTGCATCTAAAAGTAAAATTAATTGTTGTAACCCCTGGAAAATATTGGCATTAGAAACTTCTCTTAAAATAGCAGCTTCAGCTCTTTCAACAATACCTGAAACATAAGCAGAATCTGTTATTAAATTAAAAGGTGTAGTCCATTTTTGGAAAGCACAAACAACTGCAGCTAATTCCACAATTTCTGGGGACCCAGAAAATACAGTTACATCAGAAGCCCATGTACCAGTATCATTATCCCTCCAAAGTAAGACAGATTTATGGGATTGCCTGGAGCCATCAGTGAATACTGTGAGAGCTTGTAAAGGAGTTTCACTGTGCTTGGATTTTAACACAATAATAAAGTTAGTCGTTAACAAATTATGAGGTGGTGAATGGAGAGTAATCTGATCTGAAAAATCAGCTGGTGCAATCTGAAAAGGTCCTGACGTTTGCAAAAGCCATTGCAGGTAGACAGTAGTTATATGTATTGTAGTGGGTGTAATGCTGGCCAAATGCCAATGCACCTACTTGTCACTAGAGGACACAAAAAGCTACTCACAGAATCTGACTCCAGGAGAAAGAAGAAAGAACTTTATTTTTTACAAAGACCTTGCTTATATAGATTCTGAACAATGACCAGGGATTGGATAACAAGGTTACCACCTCTCCATCCCACTGGCCACACTAGAAGTCCATCAGTTGACTATCATCAGAAAGGAATGTGGAAAACACGATTGTTTACAGTACAAACATTGAGAACTCAGCTACAGAGCTGTAAACATCTCAAAAAGCTCACATAATATAGCAACATCTCACTCTTTTTCCATTACAAAAAAGAAAAAGAAAAAGAAAAAGAAAAAGAAAAAGAAAAAGAAAAAGAAAAAGAAAAAAAGAAAAAGAAAAAGAAAAATGAACAATGTTCAGTTTCTGTTTGTGGAGAGATCATCAGAGTGATCACTCACGTCGTCTGCATCTGAGTCATCACTCGATGGTTCATCCACTTGATGACTTCCACTTTGGTCACAGTCTCCAGTTTGCCTATTGGCCGGATTTTCCCTTTGCGGTTGCAAGTAAGGACGAACACACTTCACAGGTACCCAGGGTACCCCAGTATCTGTCCCAATCACTTGCCGGTGCCAGAGAGACCTCGGCCCCACCCAAGTGGAGGCTTTTTCCCCAGAGGGCAGGGCCAGAGGCAGGGACAAGACGTCACCCAATCAGGAAGAAGTGGCAGTGGAAGAGTTAAGTTACAGCTGAGTAAGGACAACCCACGATACAGATTACAGATCCGATAAACATAACACAATTAATGCATTACAACAATTGTTGGTCTTCACAGCAGAACGTATACCTAGAACGGCAAAGGCCTGCCTCCAGTGGGCAATGACATCGCAGGTCTTTTCTCCAGTGTGAGCAGAAGCCCACATCACAGAGGAGAAAGTGTCGACAGTGACAAGCACATACTTGAGCTGGTCAAACTTGTCAATTTGAGTGACATCAGTCTGCCAAATCTCCAAGGCCTTAAGACCTCTGGGGTTTACCCCTGCTGGCAAAGGCGCAGCAAGCGCGTGACAGTCTTCACACCACTCAGCAATGTCACGGGCCTCAGTTGGCGTCAACTGAAACTGCTTCTGCAAGGTATGTGTGTTCTGATGGAAAAACTCATGCAATGCTTTAGCCTGCGCGAGTGTGTCAGGCTGAGGTGCTACCCACACTGGGTTAGCCAACTTGTCAGCCCTCACATTACCTTCCGCTACAAACCCTGGCAAATTGGTATGACTCCTTACATGCAGAATGCAGTATGAATGAACTCGGGCCTGAATGGCACACCACAGGGTCTTCAGCAAATGAAACAAAGCAGCCTTGCTGACTTCCTTCAAAACTGAATGAATCAAATGCTGTGCTGTGTCGGCCACATAGGTGGAATCTGTGGCCAAATTGAAAGATTGCTGGGAAAATCTTTGAAATGCCATGACAGCAGCCCTCAATTCAACCAATTGGGCTGATCCACCCTCATGACCCTCCAGAACCTGCCACTCAGATCCATCCCTCCAAGTAACAATGGCCTTTGCCTGTCCTTCCCGAACCGTCAGTAAAGACAGTGGGTCCTTGGACAGGCACCTGACTAATTTTGGGCCACAAAGAAATTTCTGTGAATTTTGCCACTTGTAATAGCTTGTGGCTGGGCAGATGATAAGCAATCTGTCCAGAAAAGTTTTCCAGAGCACTTTGCAGAGAAATACCATTTGCAAACCTCCAGTCAAAGTCCTCCCGTTACTGGGAGTATGATCTTTGCGGGATCCGCACCCATTAATTGCAAACACCATTGCCGGCATTCGATTATCAAACGAGCAATCAGCTCAAACAATGCAGTTGCCGTCTTCTGTGGCTGATGGGGCAAGAAGAGCCATTCTAAAACATGTAAGAAATCGGACCGTTTTTCATTCCATTGGCCAATGATGCCTGTGGGATGTAAATCTGGAGTGGTAATGAAGACAGTGACATCAACGGAGGGATCAATGCTATAAACTTGGCTAGCAGAAACAGCTTGCTGAACCTCCTCCATCACCTGACGTGCCTCAGGGGTCGATGTGCGAGGCGACTTCAAATTAGAGTCTCCCTTTAACAAATCAAACAAAGGAGACAGTTGTGTCATGGTCAGTCTCAGATACGGACGTAACCAATTGATGACACCTACCAATTTCTGGGCATTATTCAGTGTCTTCACCGAATGTACAAATTGCACTTCTTAGTGTTGGACCGTTCTTTCCAAAATTTTTGGCTCCCAAATATTTTCAAGGAGGTTGTTGTTGAACCTTTTCTGGAGCCATCTGCAGCCCATGAGAATGCAAAGCATTGATCAGGTGAGGCTGTACCCTCAGCAATTATCTTGGGTAGATGCAGCCACCAATATGTCATCCATGTAGTGGTAAAAATGAGCATCAGGAAACTGCTTGCAATCTCCAGACAAGGCTCTGGCCACATACCATTGGCATACGGCTGGCGAGTTGCCACAACCCTGGGGTAAAAACCCTCCATTGATATTGCTGTGTGGGCTCAGCATTGTTGACAGCTGCCACTGAGAAGGCAAATTTCGGTCTGTCATTGGGATGCAAAGGAATTGTAAAGAAGCAATCCTTCAGATCCACAATGAGGTCTGGCCAATCTGCGGGAAGCATGGTGGGCGACGGCATACCAGCCTGCAATGTCCCCATGCTTTCCATCACAGCATTAACTTTCTGGAGGTCTCGTAACAACCTCCATTTCCCAGATTTGTTTTTGATGCAGAAGACAGGAGTGTTCCAGGGACTGGTAGAAGACTCCAGATGACCCTGGTCCAACTGCTCCTGAACTAAATCACAAAGGGCTACTAATTTGCCTTGAGGAAGGTGCCACTGATTCTCCAAAAGAGGTTTGTCCACCAACCACTGTATAGGAAGCATGGGACACCCTGCACCTTTCATTGCAGTGACTCTCATCAAAATTCCGTCCTGATGCACACTCCCCACGCGGCCAGAACATCCCTCCCCCAGAGACTGACACAAGTTTCGGTGCTGACATGTGGCCAAACCATGGCCGTCTGTCCCTCTGGGTTCGTGATCATCACAGGCTTCTGGCTCACGTAGCATTGCCCCATTCTTGCCAACCCTGTGAAAGATGTCTGCACCTAATCCAATGGCCACTCCAGGGGCCAAGTGGCAAGGGAGAGAATAGTGATGTCTGCACCGGTGTCGAGGAGCCTGCGGAGGTGGATCTCTGACTGTGTTGCACCAGGGATGGACAGGATGCACACTTTCTCAGGACGGTCTTTGGTCAGGACAGCAGTCCAGTGAACCTGAGGTGGTCCAGTGGATCCGAAAGCTGCCGTTTCATCACAACCGGTTCTCTGCCCTGTGAACAGAAGACTTAAAAGGCACAAGTTGAGCAATTCTGGTCTTTTCAGGGATAGTGACGGGGCGGTGGGTATGGAAACCATGACATAAATTTGTCCCATGAAATCTGCATCAATGAGTCCTAGATGCACCATGATACCCTGGGCGGTGGCACTAGACCTCCCCATGAGGAAAGCACTCATGCCCTCACCCAGAGGACCAAAAGCATCCAAGGGAACTTTGTGCACTCCACAAGAGTCTGAGATGACTGTTGCTGCAGTGCCGACATTGAGACCTGCTGAGCTGCAGGTGCTGGCTGTAAGCTAGCCAAGTAGACCTCCATCGGCTCCAGGCCCTGGAAAGAATTTTGTGTTTGAGCGTGTCTCCCCTTCGTGCTTCGCTTCCCATTTCCCAAGCTCAACAAAGGCCGACCATTAGCATGAACTGTCGCCTTACAGGCATTCGAAGTATGATTCGGTCCTCCACACCGACTGCAGAAACAGATTACAGTTGTCCCCTTCTGTACCTTCCCACCCTGTTTCTTGCTGGCCTGAGCATTCCCCTGCTTTCGCTGTCTGCTCTGCAGCCCAGTCCAGGCCAGCTGCAGGGCAGTAGCCATGGCAGCCATCTTATAACCTGTGGCACCTACCTTTGCACAGGCCTGTGCCATTTGCAATACAAAAGGATCATCAGGAAGGGCCTCAATGATCCTCCTGCATTTGGCATTACAGTTAGTTCTCGCAAGGTGTATGAGCAAAGTCTGCCTTGCATTCAGATCCTCCACCTGCCTCTCAATAGAGGCAGTCAACCTCTCTGCAAATTGCAGAAAGGGTTCGTGTGTTCCCTGGACAACAGCTGCAAAGGGCTCATTTGGAGCAGCCATTTCTATGGTTTGAACCAATGCTGCCATGCCCGTTCTGTGGCACTGGTCGAGCACCAGAGGGTCAAAGGCAACCTGCCTTTGAAGATCAGCAAAATTACCTATACCCATCAGCACATCAGTTCCAATCACACGCCTGGGATCCTGCTGACTCAACGCAGTATTCTGTGCTATGACTCTGCCTGCCAACTGAGTCCATTTGCATTCAAAGATCTTGTATTCGACAGGTCGAAAAAGAACACAAGCCAAACACTGGATATCATAGGGTGGCAATGCATCAGCATCAAGAGCTCAAAGCACCTGCATGACTTCAGCAGACCTCAACCCATATTTTCCAACCTTATCCCTGAGCCCCCTCATGGCTTTCCACTCTAAAGGTTGATGAGTGTTATAATTTTCTCCCTGAAGTACAGGAAAAGCCTGATGGCCTCCTGGGAAGGCTGCCGCATCTGCTAAATCTCGTCACGTGGACTCCACAGAAACAGGGCCAGATGTGTGACTGAGGGGCACCTCAACACCACCTGATATCACAGTGGTCTCTGTAGCAGCAACAATGCTAGAGAATTCATCTCCGCCCTGCAGGGGGCGATGTGCCGAGTTACAATCGACCATCTCCTCGACCTTGCTTTTTACATCATCCCAAAATCGCGTTGGTCTCTTGGACATACAGTAACCTGACACAGGGGTAAAGTCCACAAGCCAGCTGAGGAAGACCCACCAGCCCGGGAATCCCTGCTCTGGGAAGACACCAGCCTCATAACGGCCCTATCTCCGCCTTCCCCAAAGGTGAACACTGCAGGTCTTGCGCTTGCCAGTGCCACCCTCCTCGGATGGGCATGTGACTCCGACGTGGGGCAGAGCGGGCCCAGCTTGGGGCCTCCCTCCCCCAGGATGAGGAGGGAGAGGGACTGTTGTGGTTTCAGGCCGATTTTGGGAGAAACTTTCTCATGGGGCCCCCCTTTCTCTTCTCTCAACTGGTTTCGGAAAAGACTTTTTTAGAGAGAAGTGGAAAAAACCTGTTTATTAAACAGGCAAAACACTCTCAGCACAATACTTGATGATAAGAGCTTTGTGCTGCTTACGGAAGGATAACAAACTTAAAGAAAGAAAGTCTCTTCTTGAAGATAGTTACTGTGCTTTGCTGTTCTGTCTCTGCTGGTGCTGGGAGAAAAGGAGATGTGCAGGGCTGATTTTGGTGGGGTGAGTCTTTTGTGGAGGCTTCTGGTGCTTCTTTCAGGTCTTTAGTCTGGAGAGGTTGGAACAGTTCTGAGGAGAGGGCAAAAAAGAAAAAAAAGGAAGGAAAAAAAAAGGAAAAAAGAAAAAAAAAAGAAAAAAGCTTCAGCTATTTTACAGCGTTTAACTACGCTAGCACTAAACTAACTAGCTGCTGGGGAAAAAACAACAGAGCTTTTTTCATCTTGCAGTGTTCTAACTCTTCTGCTTTAAGGTCACTCTGAGGAGCAGAGTTTTTTTTGGGAAAAATAAACTGTGCTTCTTCTCTCTTTTGCACCTAATAGACGATTGGAGGATACACAGTCGCTCTAGGACAGGGATGCAGGGAGGGGCATGGCCTGTGAAGCCGTGGCTCTGTCTTTTGCCACCAACGAAGGCTCAGGTGACGGAGGGGGTGATGAGTGAGTGGAGGAAGACTCAAGGGTGACGGGACGCTGCACAGAGGGGGGCGTGGCCAGCGGCGCTGTGGCACTGCCCCCCACTGCCATCAAATGCTTCGCTGCCAGAGAGACGGGCCGTGTGGGCAGCTCAGGGGGGGGAGAAGCCACAGGAAGGGCGTGGCTCAGTGCTGGGATGCCACCTGCCACACCCGGTGGGGCTGGGACAGGGAGGGGAGTGGATGGGACCACCCCCAATAGAGTCCCACATGTGGCACGGAAACCCATAGCAGGCGCTGCCCACTCCGGATGGAGCGAGATGGGTACCTGTAGTGGTGCAAGAGTTGTTTTATTAAGTTATTTTTGTAGGATTTATAAGTTATTTTTGTAATGGTTCAGTCCACTGTACCCCCCTGTGTTCTGTAATAGTTTCCCCCCTTATGAGTTAGTTATATAACCAGATGTTTTATGCCAATCATTCCTCCCCTGCACCTGTCCCTGTCAATCCCCCCTCTCTCCTCTTGGTCGCCCTGTCTGTCACTTTGAGACCCTTCCCTGGATTCTGGAAAGATCCAGGAGAGGCGTCGAGTGATAGGCTGGTGCCCGGGGAATCCCCTCCTCCCTTCTTGTGATTTGTTAATGGTTCAGAAGTTGACACCCCTGTTACCACCCCCGTGTTCCCTGGTTGGCTGACCCGTTGTCACCACCCCTGGATCCTCCCCCATTTATAAGTGGCCGCAAGGCTTTGATCTAGGCTCTCTCTTGTCAGCAGTGGTCTGAGGCGGAGCTCCTTGCTGGACTTCCCTTAATAAACTACCTTCTACCCTGCCTAAAGAGAGTCGACCCTTTTTCCGTCGCCACAGTCATAACGCCATCAGGTCCACTCGCCTTTGTGGGGAACCAAGAACCCACCGGGAGGAGGTTACTCGCCCTGCCTGTAACCCCGACCAATTCACGCTGTCGCAGTGCTGAACTGAGCTAGCCTGTGGTCAACGCCTGCTGGGTGTGAGGGACACAGGGACAGGCACCCCACCCACTGGGACCAGGTCCGACAGGTGTATTAATAAGCAGGTTTTCTCCTCCAGAGCTGCAAGGCAATATTTTGTGGCAATGCCACAGCTCAGACATTGCACTGTCACCGAATCTGCGTAAAGCAGAGCGGCGGGCAGCGCCTGCAATCCCCCACCTGCCCTCCAGTGCAGGGAAAGCCCAGGGAGAGAGAGGCTGCCCCTCGCTCTCCCTCCTCCCGGGTTTGGGGAGGGGCAGAGTCGGCACAGCCATCTCCACGGGACTGTCAGAGACCTGCAGGTCCCTGCCCATCTGCCGGTTGGCCAAGACCAGCTTGCTGGGGGCCACATCCACTCCTGGGGAACCCATCCCGTGACCAGGGAGGGGAACCCTCCCCCTCGCAGCAGCCTGGGGGGGAAGGGAGAGCTCCGTCTCAGGTTCCGAGAGAGGCTGTTCCTTCCCCTCAGCTTCACTGTCCAAGCCAGACAAATTCCTTGCTGAGCTAGAAAAGGATCCAGAACATGCTATTAGAGAATACCAGCGTTTCCAAAACAGCATCAATTTGGCCACATCTGCATTGAATCCTGCAAAGTCAGGATCATATATTCACCCAATTAGCCCCAACTCTCTGTAGAGAATGCTTTCTCAGGGCTAATGAAAAAACCGCAGTCCTTTCCATAGAGATATGATCTCTGAAATTTGTCCTCAGTAACAAAAACTTGCTTCCTTTCCAGCAAGTTTAGCCAAAATTTGAAAACCACCATATCTCCTGCGGAAGACGCAGACACTACCATCTTTGCAATTGTATGGGGGGGCTTACCGTGCCTGCACGAAACACAGACTGCAGTTCCACACATGGGATCACCAGATGTCACTAGAGGACACAAAAAGATACTCACAGAATCTGACTCCACGAAGAAGAAGAAAGAACTTTACTTTTACAAAGACCTTGCTTATATAGATTCTGAACAATGACCAGGGATTAGAGAACAAGGTTACCAACTCTCCATCCCACTGGCCAGACTAGAAGTCAATCAGTTGACTCTCATCAGAGAGGAATGTGGAAAACATGATTGTTTACAGTACAAACCGTGAGAACTCAGCTACAGAGCTGTAAACATCTGTCCTAGGGTAACTTTATGATGCTTGTATCCCCAATCGTCTGTTCTGTTTGTGCCGTATATTGAGTCCTGTGCCTTTAAGACTGGTTCTAAGAGCAAGGAGAAGCGTGGAGTTTGTTTTGAGAAAACTGCCTGACTCCTCCACATTCTTCTGCGGACGGGGTGTTCGGCGGAGGCTTGGAGAGACTGCAGGACAGAGATTTTTTTTTTGCTTTCAGTTAGTTTCAGCTAGCTAGGGCAGAGAAGTTCCCTGGACTGTTTTTTTTCCCTTTTTCTTGGAACTCTTTAAACCTGCTCTGGACTGAAAACCCAGGGGAGCACTGGGGGCTGCACCTGCGGCCCACCGGGGCCTGGACCTCGGCATTTTCCAGCAGCGCCGGAGGGACTGGGACTGAGGAGAGACACTGAGAGAGAGAGCCGAGCTACACCCACGGCAAGGACTTTCTCAATTTGCCATCTCACTTCAGAAGGAGAGGTTTTATTGTTTCATATTATTCATTCTTTATACTTGTATGCACTTAATTTGTTTAGTAAAATAGTTTTTTCCACTTTTCTCCAAAGAGGTTTTTTTATCGGACCGGTTGGAGGGAGGGGCCACTTGGGCTTGCTTCCTTAGAGGGATCCTATACAGGGGTTTTCTCCCAAATTTGTCCCTAAACCAGGACAACATCTCAAAAAGCTCACATAATATGGCAACACCTACTAGAATTGTTTACTCATTTTCTGCTGAGAGATAAGAATTAGGAGAGCACAGCAGGTTCAAACTTTAAAAGGTATAAAGAAAATGTTTTAACAGAACTGAAAGAAAAATAATAAGAATCAGAATAAAACCTTCAGAACACTTGTCCTCCCCCCACAACCTTCTTTTCTTTCCTGCTGACAATGTACAGAGACAAAACCTTGGACTTTCAGTCAGTTTACCACCTCTATAATAGTCTTTCATCAGTTCTCTTAGGGAGAGGAGTCTCTCTTCCCATGCCATAGAGACTTCTCCATGAGAAACAGTTCTCCCGTGGCTTCAATGTCACAGCGAATCAGTCGCTCAGGAAAAATGGAAATCTGATCACTATGTAAAAAGTCCTTCCCCTTGACTTACAGCTTTCCCCACAACTGTTTTCAAATGCTCAATCTTTAGCTAATGGGGTACACTTTTAAAGAATGAACTGTTCAAAAGCAAAGGTTTTCATCTATCTCTGAGATCATCTTCACCTCTGGGAACAGAGGTTTTCTTCTTCCCTGGGAGCAAAGGGTCTTCATCACTTTTGTCTCTCTCTGTTCAAGTGATGCCTTAAGTTTTAGCTTTCCTGTTTTTCAGATTCTGTGCTGCTTAGGGGTGTAGTTCTGAGCCTCATATTTAGTGTTAACTCTCTTCACAGGGTAGGTAGACAAAACAAATCCTTTTCCTGCTGGAGGCCAAGGACAAATACAAGTTTCCAGGCCCAAAAGCATAAACAACGGTGGACAGAAGAGAGAAAACCAGAAGGATGGGACTTCATAATCTGAAGCTGTAATTGAACAATTAAACCCCAATACGCAAATAGACCAAAACTTATAAAAGTGTGAAACCTTGTTGACTGGTCGTCCATTTTTTGACCATTCTTAGTCCACCTTGGGTGTAGCCCTGGCCAGGCTCTTGTACTGCCCAAGGTGTACCCTTAAAGGCCTTTCAATAAATATCTACTTTATTCTCTACCTCTGTCCAGTCTCTGTTCCAGGTCAACCTTCCCAAGGCATCACAAGCTTCTCATTTGGATCACAGCTATGTCAACATTTGCTTGCTTCAGCATGGATGCCTTTGCTCATGTCTACAGTTTGAATGCTCCATTCCGCCATGCTCTTTCATGAATTACTGGGATATTCTAGTGTATCATAGTCCATCACCATGGCCTCACAAAACAATTTCAGCCTAAAACTAAGGCATCTCATTCTCTTCCCATCTGAGATTTGACTCCTTCTTTACTGACCATGGTGTCTTCATGTTGTCTTCTACATGTCTTCACTCTTTCCTTTTCTTTCACTCGAGAGAGGATCGATATTTGCAAGTTTCATCTGTGCAGTAAAAGAGTTAATATCTCGCCCAGGCCTGCAGATGGTCATGTGATCTTTGCCAGGTGGTGACTGGAGCAATTGCGGTGGAGTATTTCAGGCTGCACTGGGGGTCTGTGCCAGGATCTTAGGGGCCCAGGCCAGAACGGCGGCAGTGGCTCTGGCTGCATGGCTGATCTCTGGCTCCCGCTGCCTTCAGTTCCAGCCGTGGAGCCACTCTCTGTGCAGGCTGCAGAGCTGCCCCAGGTCTCAACCACATGGTCTCCTGTGGTGCCAGGACAGCCCCTCAGTTGCTTGTGGACGAAGGTGTTTACGATAGAGGCTTCTTCAGGGGCCATGCTGGGAGGTGGGGGAGTGGCTAGGATCTCAGCAGCCAAGCGAGGGCTCAGCTGCAGCATGCCCGGGCTGATGATCTCTCCTCCCCCTGTCCGGTTGCGTCCCCGCTCCGGGTGGGAGCTAACCCCCAGCTAGCTCGGGTCAACACAGACACAAAGTTTCCAGTTCGTTTTGGCTTCTCGGCTTGGCAGCTGGACTCAAAGGTGACAGTCAACAGCAGCAGAAGAGAAAAGGCTGGCTCTCAGCTTAGCAGGTTAAAGGATGTTTATTAGCAGAGATCTCCAAGCTCCGAGGCGAGCGGCTCGGAGCTTCCAGGCTGAGAACCCCGCGGCTCAGAGATTCTAGGTGGAGAACCCAGCGGCTGAGAGAGTTTGCTCCTCCCTCCCACCCCCTATAAGCGGGGGAGGGTCCCAGGGAGGATACAAAAAAGACCACAAATCAGGGGTTTCAGGGGGTAACAAGGTGTGCCCACCCCCAAGCTTCAGACCACTAAAATCCAGAGCCAAAGGAATTTCCCCCAGGCTACCTATCACATGAAGCCCTCTGCCGGAGATTTCACAATCTGGGAGGGACCCCGGGAGTGATAGGCAAGCTGCCCCAGAGAGGGGGGTTGGGGCAGAAGGGATGTTACATATCATGTGAGGTATGGGATGATTGACACAAAACACCTTATTATACAGACAACACCAAAGGGATACAGAATTGGGGATACAGTAAAACGAACCATAACATAAACTTCTTACAAAAATCTAATAAAACAGTTCTGCACCACCACATCTCCCCCTTTTTTGTTTTAATGACAGGAGGAGGGCTGGAACGGAGGAGGATGATATTCGATGTCCGGGTAACTCTCGGTGAGCCACTCTGGCTGAGTGGGCCACTCCATCTGAGGTTCATCCTCTGGGTGTCTTCTGTCTTCTGGGTCTTCCTCCAGTTCCACGTCTTCCTCCCATCCAGGCACGGATGATACAGCAACATGGTTCACAGAGGGGGCATGTGTGGTGCTAAAAGTTAATCTACTTAACATTTTTTGATGATACCAAATCCAATTAAAATTAACAGAATAACAAACAAAAATAACAAAACTGATTTCAAAATTGAACCCACCCAGCCCGAAATTCCCCAGTCCCCAACCAAGGAGCAGGTGAAACTTCCTCAGCACAGGGGATTGGCGCTGGACAGGTTCCATCGGGACTAGAAGAACTAAAACAAACAATCAGCATTCGAGCAGGGGTCATTCAGGAAAGCGAAACCATCCGGGGAAAAATCTTCCCTCCTTTTCCTCCTAAAAGCTGCCTGAGTAACCTGTGGCAGTTTCTTTTTCTCCCCCGAGACCTTCGGGACATAGGGCCTCACCCATTTTGATGGTAACCATCTCGGCCCCGTGGGGGTGGACACGCAAGCGTACCCACGGCCCCACGTGACTAAATTATGAGGTCCCTCTGTCCTTCCAGTCTCAGGGTCCCGGACCATGACTGGCGGCCTCTCTTTGATGTTTAGCTGAGGGTTTGCCCCGAAATGACGAACAATGGGAGGGTTTAAAAACTCAAATGTGCTGTTTAAAAAATTCAAAGTGAATAGAGCCCTGGCCAATCGGGTCTGTGGTGTTTCTGTTTTCAACACCGGTTGTTGTTGGTTAAGGACCCTTTTGATTTCTCTGTGGGTCCTTTCCACTACAGCTTGGCCTGTTGGGGAATGAGGGATGCCGGTTTTATGACCCACTCCCCATTGTTGCAGGAAGCTGCAGAATTCCTTGGAACGGTACGCTGGGCCATTATCAGTTTTTAATTCTTTTGGGATGCCCATGAAGGAGAAAGCCTGGATGAGGTGTTTAATCGCATCCAAGGTCTTCTCCCCTGCGTGGGCAGAAGCAAAAACTGCACCGGAAAAAGTGTCCACAGACACGTGCACATATTTAGATCGGCCGAATTGGGGGATATGTGTCACATCAGTCTGCCACAGCTCACAGCTGTTCAGACCTCTGGGGTTTACCCCTGCACTCAAGGTGGGGAGTGCATGCTGATTACATGAGGGACACGTAGCCACAATTGCCTTGGCCTGTTCCCGGGTGATGTGAAACCGGCGAACAAGGCCAGGCGCGTTCTGATGATGAAGCTGATGGCTGAGCTTTGCCTGCTCAAAAATGCTTGGCAATGGGGCCATCGCTGCAGGAGCAGCAAGAGCATCAGCCCCTCTGTTCCCCTCAGCTATGAACCCCGGCAAATCGGTGTGTGATCTTGTATGCATCACAAAAAATGGCTGCTCCCTGTGGGAGACAAGCTTGACAAGCTTAGAAAGCAGCTCAAACAGTGCGGTGTTAGACACTTCCTGCAGTATTGCCTGATCTGCCCTCGATACCACCCCCGCTACATAAGCGGAGTCCGTTACTAAATTGAAGGGTTCGGGGAACCTTTCGAAAGCCCTGACAACAGCGGCCAACTCAGCAACCTGAGGTGATCCCTCCACCTCGGCAACATCTGCCTCCCACTGCTGAGTCTGAGGGTCCTTCCAAGTCATAACTGACTTGTGGGACCTTCCGGACGCGTCCGTGAAAACTGTCAGGGCCTCTAAAGGCTTCCTGCTCCGAACATCTTTCAAATTCAGTGTGAATTTGGCATCTTGATTAAAAATTTTGTGGGCTGGCCGATGAATTGAGATTTGCCCAGTGAAGGAATCTAGAGCAAACTGCAGTGCTTCATTTTCCTGAAGCAGGTGTTCTAACATTGCCTTTGTAATCTGGCCCGATCTTAATCCAATTGGAATGTGAATGCATTCAAAATCACACCCTGCCAATTCCCTGATCCGAACTCTGGCTTTTCGGATCAGTTCAGCCACCAGTTCCTGTGGACGTGTCATTCTCTTGGACCTTTGATGGCTGAGAAAGACCCATTCTATGATTAGAAGTGGGTCCTCTCTGCCCTGGTCCTTTTTGATGTTATTTCTCCATTGGAAAATGACTCCATGGAGGTGTGGCAATTTCCCCATTATTATAAATTTGAAAGGCAGGTCTGGATCACACCTGTGAGCCTGCCGAGTGGACATGAGATGCTGTACCTTTTCCAGCGCCTCCTTCGCTTCCGGGGTTAGTTCCCTGGGAGAACTCAGCTCCTCTCCCCCTTTCAATAAATTGAAAAGAGGGGCTAGGTCCTCAGTTGTGAGGCCCAGCCAGGGTCTCACCCAATTCAATGCCCCACACAGCTGATGGACATCTGCAAGGGTCTGAATTTTGGCCTTGATTTCTAATTTTTGCGGCACAATGGTCCGCTTGCCAATTTCCAGCCCCAGGTACCTCCAAGGTAGCATCCTTTGAACCTTGTCTTCCTGCAGCTCAAACCCTGCAACAACCAATGCATTAATTGTCAGGTCAAGTGCGTGGGACAAGACATCATCGGTGGGAGCACACACAAGCACATCATCCATATAATGATGGATGATTGCTTTCTCTGCGGCTACGCGGACCGGGGATAGCAAGGAAGCCACATACCACTGGCAGATGATAGGTGACACCTTCATCCCTTGGGGAAGAACCCTCCAATGGTAGCGTTTCCTCGGGGCCTCTCGGTTAACAGTGGGAACCGAGAATGCAAAACGTGGTGCATCGTCAGGGTGTAGGGGAATATGGAAGAAACAATCTTTTATATCTATAACAGCCAATTTCCAATTTTGTGGGAGCATGGTCGGGGTAGGCATCCCAGGTTGAAGAGAGCCCATGTCTTCTATCACGTTATTAATTTGTCTGAGATCTTGGAGGAGTCTCCACTTGTCCTTCCCCGGCTTCCGGATAACAAAAACCGGCGAATTCCAAGGGCTGGTGGTCTCTACAATGTGACCCTTAGCTAACTGCTCCTCCACGAGCTCTTCGAGCGCCTTCAATTTCTGTTTTGAAAGCGGCCACTGTTCAACCCACACTGGTGCATCTGTTTTCCAATTCAGCTTGTGGGTAGGGCGCTCCTCAGCGACCGCCGCCCAAAAATCCTGTGGGGGGTCTGGGATGTCAATCGTGACTCCCCACTGGGCCATCAGGTCTCTCCCCAACAAGGGTTCCCTATAATCCAAAACAAAAGGGCGTAAACTGGCCAACTGCCCTTTTGGCCCCTTAATTTGCACCACACTCTTTGATTGTCTGGCCAATTGCATTCCCCCTATTCCTTGCACGTGTCCTGCCACGTTTTCCAAGGCCCAACGTGACGGCCAGTGCTTGGCTGGGATTACAGTCACGTCTGCGCCTGTGTCGAGCAGGCCTGTGATGTTAATGGCCTCATCACCCACCTGTAACTCACATCCCACCTGGGGTTTCACTTCTGTGATGTTGTGCACGGGACAAGCTGTTGGTATGTTGTCCTCTTCCAGGTGTTCCCAGGTGGGTATGATCTGGGCAACTGTCTGCCCTTTAGGTAGGAATGTTGGTGGGTGAGTGCAGCGTAGCCAGAGAACGAATTTTCCAGGATTGTTATCAAGTGTTCCTGGAAGAATTTCGATCTCTTTTGGGGTGTGTTTGCAGTCCCCCACAACGATGAGCTTACCTTTGACCCTTGGCCAGGTACCCTGCTCACTGTTGTCAACTGACACAAAATTCCAGTTGTCGTCTTTCAGGTGCAAACCCTCCGTGAGCTGCAACCTGTAGGGGGTATATTTAGAATTGGTTGTCAAAATTGGTTGTGCCATGTCATGGTCCGTGTAAGTCATTTCCAGTGTGTTATGTTTGCTGCCACCCTGAATGGGGCATTGCAGCTTCTCCTTCTTTTTCCCTTGGCTCCCTTTCCCCTCCCCTCCTGCCCGGTCCACCCCATTTTTTTCCTCACGCAGGGCGGACCTGCGCTCTTTCACCAGTTTTTTTGTGAGGGTTTAAACCCTCTCCCTTTTTCCCCTTCCCCTCCCCCTTTTTTGTTTTTGAGGTCCTCTACTTCTTTCTTGAGGGGGCATTTGGAAACCCAATGCCCCAAATTCCCGCACAAAAAACACTTCTGGGAGCTTTGCGCAGAATGCTTCTTCCCGGTGTTCGGTGTTTTTCGGGAATCTTCAGTTTCCATGGCTGCAACTTGATGAGGTTTGGGCCATGGACCTGTAAAGAAGCTCATACAAGGCACCTTTACGTGACATACCTGAAGCATGTCTGGTAAGGTTGGTTTGGGGTGTAGGGGTAAACTTAAAATTGCAGCACGACATAAATCATTTGCATTTGAAAACGCAATCTCCGATAAAATGTGTTCCCGAGCCATTTCATTTTTGACCTGAGCTTCAATAGCTCGGGACAGCCTTTCCACAAAATCTGTGAAAGACTCACTTTGGTCCTGCCTGATTTTCGAATAAGAAATCGCAGGACCTTGTGTTTGCATGCTGAAGAATGCAGTCAGGGCTGTCTCTCTCACTACGTGGAGGCACTGGACAGGAATGACCACTTGGTCAGTGGCTTCTGCCCACTGCCCCTCCCCAGCCAGGTGGTCGAGAGTGAGAGGGATTCCCTGAGCATCAACCCTGGTGTTAACATGGTTGAGGAGCCCTGGTAAGGCCTCCTGGAGCAGTCTTTTCCAAGCTGTGACCCATAGGATGTACTCTGTTGGGTTTAGCAAGCAAGAAAACAGGTACTTTAAATCAGCAGGCACTACCTCCTCTGCAGAGAGATCTGCTCTGAGAAGCCCTCTGAAATATGGTCCATCACGGCCATATATCCTGTGAGCTTTGCAGATCTCTTTGATGGTGGCTCGGGGAAATGGATGGTACTCTGCCCTGTTGTTACCACCGCGGGCATTGCGGAAGGTAACAGGGGCAAGGGTGGGAATGGAGCAGGAGCTGGCAGCTGACTCTGCTCCCGTTCCTTGCTCGGGCACTTCCGGGTTTGAGGGAGCTGGGACGCCGGTGCCCTGAGGCACTCGGTTGCCTGGCAACCGAGTCCCTGCAAGGGCCGCGGCTTGCCCGGGGGGTGACATCATCGAGGAGTGGGGGGGCGGGGGGGATCCCGGGGGAGCGGGGTCGAGCCCCGGCGGCCCGGGACCGGGACCGGGCTGCTCCGGGGCGGGCGGCGGCGCGGCGGCTGCGGGGGGGACGGGGTGCCGCAGTGCGCACGCCGCAGCCCACAGGGGGTTGGGGGGGGCAGCGCAGGCCGGCGGCACGCGGGGCGGGGGGCGGGGCCCGCGCGGCTCGGGGCCGGGTCACCACGTGGGGCGGGGGGCGGGGGGCCCCGCGGGTCGGTGGCACCGGTAACCACGTTGGGTGGGGGGCGGGGCCCCGCGGGTTCGGGGCCGCCACCACGTGGGGGGGGGGGCGGGGGCCGCGCGGCTCGGGGCCGGCACCACGTGGTGGCGGGGGCGGGGCCGCGACGGGTCGGGCGCAAGCACCACGTGGGGCGGGGCGGGGGCCGCGCGGTCGGGGCCAGCACCACGTGGGGCGGGGGCGGGGCCCCGCGGGTCGGGGCCGGTAACACGTGGGGTGGGGGCGGGGCCGCGCGGCGCGGGGCTGGGGTGGGCGGGGTCACGCGGCAGGCACCCGACGTCACAGGGGTAAGGCGGGGCGGGGAAGGGGGCGGGGCCGCGCGCTGCGGGCACCACGTCACCGGGGTAGGGAGGGGTGGGCGGCGCTGAGGGGGCGGGGGAGTCCCCCGCCATGCGGTCTCCGCCATCTTGGGAACCCCGAGAGGACCACGCGGACCTGGACCCGATTAAAAGCGGGGAGGGAGGGTTTTCCCATGCAGCATGGCCAGTGCTGCCCGAGATCTCCCTCCTGGCTCCACCGGGCCAGCACCGGCGTGGAGGCTGGGGTGCCCCGAAGGCAGAGCGGGCGGGCGGGACCCCTGCCGCTCCATCGAGAACGCTTTCCCGGGGACATGGGGACCGGGGAAAAGAGGTGGGGGGAGGAGGGGGAGAACACGTTTCTCCGTTGGGCTCTTTCGGCATTCCCTTTTGAAATTGAATTGCCGAATTTAACTTCATTGCTACAGTAAAATACTTTGTAGCCTTTTTGTCCCCAGTTTGAATCAACCTAATTAATTCCTTTTCTACAGTGCCACAGAAATGTGGGCTGCAGAGACTGTCCGGAGAGACTTGGGGAAAATGCACATGAACCCAGCGAACAAAACTTCTTAACTCGCCTTTTGAGATTTTCAATTTGGTGTCGTTAACTACTGACGCATAATTATAATACAACCTTTTCTGAGCAGTCGTGAGCTTTCCGCCCATGTTTTCGATACTAAGTTACTTTTGAACCCAAACCCAGATGGAAAGCACTCCCCCCGCGGACCCGTTCGCTCTAAATCACAGGAGGTTTAACCCTTTAGCTGCGCAGCTATTTTTGGAGGATTTTTTCCTCCCCAATAGATCCCCCTCCCTCGGGGGAACCCTAAAACCAGTAAGTATGTCCCTTTGTGGGTATACTTACCTGTTCCTGTGCCTGGGGGGTGCGTGAGTCTGGGTATTCTGCTGCAAGAAGGACTCCGGTCGGGGCTCGAAGCTCCCCTTCTTTCCCCTGGAACTTGCCTTCTTTAAAAGTCAATTTCACAGGGGTGCGTGACGCCCAGAGACTGTTCTTCGGGCTAAATCAGCCCCAGTCCGTTCGCAGGGTCCGCCTCGTCTCCGGGGGCCCCTGCGTGGGCGCTGGACGCTCTGTCACCGTGGAGCCGTGCTCCACGTGGTCCAAGCTGCTTCTGCCGGCGTGGTGTGTCCCACGTTGGCGCGCCAATTATGTCCGGTTGCGTCCCCGCTCCGGGTGGGAGCTAACCCCCAGCTAGCTCGGGTCAACACAGACACAAAGTTTCCAGTTCGTTTTGGCTTCTCGGCTTGGCAGCTGGACTCAAAGGTGACAGTCAACAGCAGCAGAAGAGAAAAGGCTGGCTCTCAGCTTAGCAGGTTAAAGGATGTTTATTAGCAGAGATCTCCAAGCTCCGAGGCGAGCGGCTCGGAGCTTCCAGGCTGAGAACCCCGCGGCTCAGAGATTCTAGGTGGAGAACCCAGCGGCTGAGAGAGTTTGCTCCTCCCTCCCACCCCCTATAAGCGGGGGAGGGTCCCAGGGAGGATACAAAAAAGACCACAAATCAGGGGTTTCAGGGGGTAACAAGGTGTGCCCACCCCCAAGCTTCAGACCACTAAAATCCAGAGCCAAAGGAATTTCCCCCAGGCTACCTATCACATGAAGCCCTCTGCCGGAGATTTCACAATCTGGGAGGGACCCCGGGAGTGATAGGCAAGCTGCCCCAGAGAGGGGGGTTGGGGCAGAAGGGATGTTACATATCATGTGAGGTATGGGATGATTGACACAAAACACCTTATTATACAGACAACACCAAAGGGATACAGAATTGGGGATACAGTAAAACGAACCATAACATAAACTTCTTACAAAAATCTAATAAAACAGTTCTGCACCACCACATCCCCCTGCCCGGCAGCCACTGGGGCCCAGCCTGGCCCCGCCAGGCTATGTGAGCTGTGGCGGAGTGGGGCCTGGCAGGGCCCGAGTCTAGTTACCTGTCCAATGCCAGAAGCAAGGGAGTTTTCCCAGGCTTTCCCATCCTTAAAGTGTGTTTTCATGGAGGCGTATTAAATTCTTTAAGTGGTTTAACCGGGTGTCAGTCTTCAAAACTAGTCACTGATTAGTTTTGTCAGGCATGGAGGAAGCTCTTAACAGTTCCTCTCAGAAAAAACACTTCTGCGGCTGACTTTTTCCCTCCTCACCAAAAATCAATTAATGCAAAACCAGCACAGGTATACAAATCACAGCCTGCCAACATTTGTAATCTCTGCTGTGCCTTAATAATGAGCTGTGCAAACATTTCATGTTGACTAACAATTGTCTTTCATGTTGAGTAACAATTGTCTGTCATTTGGTGAGGTAAAAAAATCCATTTAATGATAAGTAAAGGGTCGGCTATATTAGGATCCCATTGGAACAGCAATGCATGTGGTTGTCGTGAACAATTTAAAAGGATTAGTAAAAATGGAAGATCAGGTGCCCATCATGAGGCTTGCCTATGGGCAATAGCATGTGCCACCTTTTGCAAGGCCAATTGTGCTTCATGATTCAAATGTCTTGGGGAAGACAAACCTAACTCTCCTTTTACCAATGCAAAAAGAGGAGTTAAATCTGAATTTGTGATTCCCAGTAAGGGTTGCACCTACTTAATGGTCCCTAGAAACTTTTGTGCTTCATGCGATGTAGAAATTTTGTTTTGAATTTGCAATTGCTGTGGCTATACTGTTTGGAATTTTTATGTGGATTAGGGGGATAAAAATCAGGCTCATTCTCTGTGTCCACAGGTCCAGGATCAAAGGGATCATCCTCAAATTCCAAATCCCCATCAGAAGCAGTGAATTGAATTTCAGAGGCTCTTATCTGCATATTAGAAGCTTGTGCTTTCACAGAAGGGGGGAGCTGTAGGGGATGTTAAAAGCTCCTCTGCAGAGTCCTTGCCTGTTGCTAAGGGGGCAGCAGGAGACGATTCATTCCTGGCACCCTCCTGGGCTTTAAGAGTTTCTAAAATAGCTCACCACTGGGGTAAGAAACCAGCCGCGATTTTACGACCTCTCGTCCCCCAATCCCAGAGCTTGACCCCCACTTCATCCCATAATTCCTCTGTGAAAGCCATGCTGGCATTTAACCCTTTGACATGTGATTCTGCCTAGCATAAAATCAGCTTAAGAAAGTGTCCTAGGGTGACTTTATGATGCTTGTATCCCCAATTGTCTGTTTTATTTGTGATTAATATTGAGTCCTGTGCCTTTAAGACTGGTTCTAAGAGCAAGGAGAAGCGCGGAGTTTGTTTTGAGAAAACTGCCTGACTCCTCCACATTCTTCTCCAGATGGTGTGTTTGGCAGAGGATTGAAGAGACTGCAAGACAGAGATTTTTTTTTTGCTTTTAGTTAGTTTCAGATAGCTAGGGCAGAGAAGTTCCCTGGAGTGTTGTTTTTCCCTTTTTCTTGGAACTCTTTAAACCTGCTCTGGACTGAAAACCCAGGGGAGCACTGGGGGCTGCACCTGCGGCCCACCGGGGCCTGGACCTCGGCATTTCCCAGCAGTGCCGGAGGGACTGGGACTGAGGAGAGACTGAGAGCCGAGTTACATCTACGGCAAGAACTTTCTCAATTTGCCATCTCACTCCAGAACGAGAGGTTTTATTGTTTCATATTATTCATTCTTTATACTTGTATGCACTTTGCTTGTTAAGTAAAAAAGTTTTTTCCACTTTTCTCCAAAGAGGTTTTTTACTGGACCAGTTGGAGGGAGGGGCCATTTGGGTTTGTTTCCTGGAGGAATCCCATTCAGGGGTTTTCTCCCAAATTTGTCCCTAAAACAGGATAGAGAGTGAGAAGCAAATGATTTGCCATGCCTCTTTAAAAGTTTAGACATAAGTTTGAAAACACGTTTTTCTTCTGAGGACATATTACTGCCCATGTTCCCCTCAGCTCACCTTCAAAACCGGAAGGCATTGTTGCTGACCGGTTCCTGCTTCCTTTCAGCAGCACTTCCCTTTCCGTGGGGCTCCCTGCCAGGCACCAGATAGGCGAATTGTCACTCCTCACACAGGAACACCATTTGAGGGAATTGAGAGGACATGGACTGTAGTGGTGTGAGAGTTGTTTTATCGCGTTATTAAGTTATTTTTGTAATAGTATAGTCCACTGTACCCCCCTGTGTTTTGTAATAGTTTTCCCCCCTTATGAGTTGGTGGTATAACCAGATGTTTTGTGTCAATCATTCCTTCCCTGCACCTGTCCCTGTCAATCCCCCCCTCTCCTCATGGTCACCCTGTCTGTCACTTCAAGACCCTTCCCTGGATTCTGGAAAGATCCAGGAGAGGCATCAAGTGATAGGCTGGTGCCCGGGGAATCCCCTCCTACCCTTCTGTGATTTGTTAATGGTTCAAAGGTTGACACCCCTGTTACCACCCCTGTGTTCCCTGGTTGGCTGACCCGTTGTCAGCCCTCTCCCGTTTATAAGTGGCTGTCAAGCTTTGATCTCTGCTCTCTCTGGGCAGCAGTGGTCTGAGGCGGAGCTCCTTGCCGGAGTCCCCTTAATAAACTACCTTCTACCCTGCCTAAAGAGGGACGACTCTTTTTCCGTCGCCGCAATCGCAACTCCATCAAGTCCACTCGCTGGTGTGGGGAACCAAGAACTCACCGGGAGGCGGTTACTCGCCCTGCTTGTAACCCTGACGGATCCTCGTTGTGGCAGTGCAGAACTGAGCTAGCCTGCACGCCTGCCAGGCGTGAGAGGACACTGCTTTAATGGACCATGCTATGCAAGCAAAGCCAGTTAATTACACTAATCACCTTTATTTATAATTCTCTAAGTTCCGTACAAAATTTTCCACTTGGACCCCTTTGCCCCTGTTCTCTTAGTAACTTAATCCTTTTGGTTATCAAGTCCTTGTTACATTCTTGCATTCTTGGCGCATTCATTGCTCCAGCAATGTCCTTGTTGCATCTTCTCTTGTCAGAGTGGTCAGAGTGACCAGACATGTCTTCACTTTTATTCTTGCCTTGAGTTTATCTCTCCCACAGCTTCCACTGTACCAGGGCCAGGGTGTCGGCAGTGCTACCCAGCTCAGCTTCTGTAACTGTCTGATCTTCCACAGACCTCTGAGGGAAATTTTTCCACAGGTACCTTATCTTGCATTGACTATTTCTGTTTGGCAAGCATACCCTTAGTGCATATGCTGCAGTAAATCTAGAAGTTATAATTTAGGCTAAATGCTGTTAAGTGTTATTCCTCTCTTAGTTGGTTAAGGTTAAGCTATAAATTAAGGCATAAGTTGAGTTGAAGTACTGTTAAGTTGGACTTTTGCTAAACTTTAGGCCGTGTTCCTTTTCATCCTTGTTTACACTCTCTTTACACACCCACACACACCCACCTAGGTAGTTTTCAATTCATTTCTTTTTTGATTGCCTGGGTTTTGTTTGGTTTTGTTGTTGCTTGCTTTCCTTTGTTGGGCCTAAGTTGTCTTTTGTAAGTAGAGTGAATCTTGCCAACTAATCTGTTGTGCTTTGTAGTTTAATATAAAATCTGACTTTTGCTCATACCCTTGTTGGCAATTTTTTGGGTGATATCAAGCACACCTTACCCTTAGCAGAGAGAGTGAGTCCCCATCGATGGCAAAGGAAGGTCTGCACTTGATCTGGGGAGAAACCAGGGCTTTATTCAGTCTTTCTTCTGTGGTCCTGCCCCAGCCTGGGTCAGGAGCCCCTTTCCACTCCCTGAGCCAAGAGGAAGGGCAGGCCGCATGGTCTGGGCTTATATCCAGGGAAGGGGCTAAAGGCAGGGACAAGCCAATACCCAATCAGGAATAAGGTGGGAGTGGAACAGGGTTGGATTACATTCCACCCCTTTAAATTGTCTTAAAACAAGACAGCATATTATAGCAATTGCAATACATAGTTGAATCAAAATACAAACATAATTCCCATTAGCAATACCTACATGCTCACTGTGGGAATGGTGCCAAACACCTGGCATCTTAACCAGGATTAGAACAAGAGAATTTTGACCCTAGGGGCTCTCCTAATTTGTATGTTTGACTGAAGGTGCTGTGGGGAAACTCTTTCAGTGGCAAACCCCCATATGAATGCGTGACTTACTGTGACTGAAAACAATCACATGTATGAAATGCTTGAGACATGTTTTGTGTGTTACAAAATTAGCAGAGGCCCTGGGAACCAATCAGAAGGCGGTTGCTTATCTGTAACAAAATTAAAATAAAAGGGAGCTCGCATGGGAAGGAGACAGAGAAGAAGAGAGAGAAAAAACACCTGCAGAGCTTAAAACTACAACACTGTACCAGTGTGGGTTTTTTCCATCACCAACATCTCGGTTTTTTACATTTAGATTTTTCTTTGCATTTGATTTCATCCCCAACACTCACCATCCTGATGCTGTGCATCCCCAGTTGCCAGGAAGGAATACATGGATTGAAGCCAACATGAGCTGACCAGTCACCATCATGGGCAAAACATTTTTTACTTGTGGAAAATTAATTTATTGACAATTAATAGATTTGGTGTCATGACAGGTAAAAGAATTATAAAAGAAAGGCTTCATAAAATCAGGCCTGCTCTGCTAAATTGCCAAAGTTAGCCTGTCACTTCTTTTAATTTGCAAGTTCCCATGCAAAAACAATCTTGGTATGAAAATTCGTTACCATAACAATGATTCTTGGATTGAAAAACAAATGCACCTGTGGTGGTGCGAGAATTGTTTTATTAGGTTTTTATAAGAAGTTTATGTTATGGTTCATTTCACTGTATCCCCAATTCTGTAACCCTTTTGTGTTTTCTGTATAATAAGGTGTTTTGTGTCAATCATCCCACCCCCCACCTATCCTTGTCCATCCCCTCTGCCCCGACCCCCCTGCTCTGGGGCAGCCCGCCTATCACTTTGGGGTCCCTCCCAGATTGCGAAATCTCAGGGAGAGGGCTTCAGGTGATAGGTCCCCTGGGGGGAATTCCTTTGGCTCTGGATTTTAGTGGTCTGAGGCTTGGGGGTGGGCACACCTTGTTATCCCCTTAATCCCCTGATTTGTTGTCTTGTTGTAACCCCCCCCGAACCCCTCCCCCGCTTATAAGGTGGAGGAGGGAGATTCTCTCTCTCTCGCTCGCTGGTCTCTCTGGCCTGAAGTTTGGACCAGCTGCGGACTTCCCGCAGCTGGGCCTGAATAAACATCTTTTAACCTGCAAAGCTGAGAGCCATCCTTTTCTTCTACTGCCGCTGCTGTCATGACACTACTTGGTCCAGCTGCTGCTGAGAAGCCAAACCAGCAGGTAAAAATAACCTGTGTGCCTATCTGAACTGGGAACATCTTGTAGCTGTGCTGACCAGAGCTAGCTGGAGGTCAGCATCCGCCCGGTGTGGGGACAGGAACAAGCTACAAGATGCACCTGCAATAACAATGGATTTGTCCCATGAGAATCAGTAAAGAAAATATGTAAACAATACAAGAATAGAGAGATTTGATGGACAAGTAGAATACCTTTTACTAACCAATAGAGTAATTGGCAAGAAAGCTATTAACCAATTAAAGTTGCACACTAAGTGTGTAAAAACTGTATAAAATGAGTTGTGAAAATAAAAAAAATTATTTTCCTGCATGAAAATGATGGAGTCTAGGCTAATTTATTGCAATAATTTGGATACTGGAAAACAAAGATAAAAAATTAAAGCCTTACACATCCTTCTTCCTAGGCTCAACTTCAATCCTTCCTTCCTGACTCTTCTTGGTCCTCCTCCTGCCCTAAGCAGCACAGGGACAATGGGGAATGGGGTATTAAAGTGAGTTCATAACAGGTTCTCTCTGCTTCTTTTCTCCTCACACATTTTCTTTGCTCCAATGTAGGTCATCTCCATGGGCAACAGTCCTTTGGGCTAAACCTGTTCTGGCGTGGACTCTACCACATCTCCTCTCAGAAGAACCTGCTCCAGTGTGAGCCTTCCATGGGCCACAGTTCCTTCAGGAAATATCCACCTGCTCCAGCATTGCCATGCAGTGCTTTTCCCTTCCTTAAATAGGTTTTCACAGAGGTGCCACTAGCTTTGATGATTTGCTCATCTTTGCCCTCTAGTAGGCCCATTGCCAAGCCACCTGGAGTTGGCTGTGTTCAGCATAGGGCAGCCCCTGGTTTCTTCTTACAAAGGCCACTCCTACAGGTCTCCTCCCCTCCCCCTGCCTTTGCTACCAAATTCTTTCTACCCAAATTATTTTCATTTCTTGGAGGTGTCAAGTAGACCATTACATTCTCTTTGCACTGAAAGGTGCAGAGGCAAACTGTTGTAATGCATTAATTTAGTTTATATTGTTTCATCAGATTTGTAATGTTTTTTCTCTGTATCACGTGATCTGTCCTTGCTCAGCAGTGCCCATCCCCCACACTGGAATGTAACCCAACTCTGTTCCACTCCCACCTTGTCCCTGATTGGGTAGTGACTTGTCCCTGCCTCTGGGCCCTGCCCCCTGGGGAAAAAGCATGGGCGGGGCCTCGGGCTCTCTGGCACAGGCGCCACGGGGAAAGGACTCCAGAATAAAGCTGTTATACCCCACCCGGTGAGAGAGAGCAGACTCTTTCCTTTTGTCATCGGTGGTTGTCTGGTCTCATAAAGAAACATCACAGGAAACTGCCTGGGATTGGTTTTCTATTTTTGTCAAAGATCTTCTGTCTCGGTTTGAAAGACAGGTATCTACTAGGGAGAGGAGGGGCCTCTCTAGGAATGGGGAATTCCAATCCCTTCCCTCCAAGTTATTATAATTTGGAAAATTAAAGAGGCTTTTCAGTCAGAGCTATGGGGAAAGGAATAACAGTTCTTTACTAGTAAATATAACAGGACAAACAAACAACAACAACTACAGCAATAACAATAATAATAAACAGAACCAAGAATCCCGAGGGGCTTTGTCTCACAAGCCCCGGGCAGTCTGATCTCTTGGGGCCCCGAGAGCACCAAGCCGAAACGGCGGAAAACTCTGGGGCTGATGACTGGAAACAGTGGGTTGTCTCCAGCAGGCAGGGGGGGTGTCCCAGCAGGCAAAGTGAGCAGTGCTGAAGAAGCCGCGACGGCTGGACGAGGCTGACCCAGCTCGAGCAGGGCAGGCCAGGAGCTCCGAATTCCTGGGCGCTCCAGCAGATGATAGAATTCCCAGGACCGGACCCTCTGTTAACAGTGGACTCCACGCAGCTAGCAGTCATCCAACCATCCTCTCCGATGCCGAGAGCAGAAGGAGGGCACCCTCAGCTTCCAGAGCCCCTGAGCCTTTCCCTCCCCTAAACTTAAGTGATCTTCCCCCATCCTCGACACTTATTTTGTGTGGGTCAAGTACCCTTTAAGCATCAGTATTTAGTCTCTTAGCAACTTATGGGGGGGAAAAATTCTATAAGGAAAGAAAAAAAACCCAAAACGAAACCTAACCCCCAACATCTTCCTGTTGCACAAATACCAGAAGACTACTCAAAATATCCCCTTGCTACAATACAAACTGCACACCTTAATCTGCCCTGGAGTGAGTTTACAAGAATTGTGTTCCAACTACAAAAACATTTTTCTGTTGCTAGGAATACTGCTTAATTTGGTTCTGGCCATTAACCTTCTCTCGCCAAGGTGAATAGCTCTGCTGCAGGCTCGTCCTGTAGCCGAGCAGGGCATAACAGTGAGAAGGGCAACTTTCTACTGCCAGGGGAACAGCAGAAAAGCCTTTTCACTGGTCCTAAAATTATGAGCCAGACACAGTTAGATGATAAAAAGGGGTTATCTTTATAAGCATCCTTTCAGTGCACAACACGTTGGATGAAAAAGCGATGAAGATGCACACTGTAACCTAAAACAGGCATATTTTTATGTTTAGCAAATTAGTATAACTGACAAGAATCCCCAGTTAGAGACATAGGTGATGAGGTAATTCTCCCCTGGTTCTATCCTTTTCTGAACACCCTCTCCCCCCCCATCCCCTTTAGATGGGAACTAAACTTAGTTTATGAAAAAGTGTCTCGAGGAGCTGATTTCAACCTTCGTTCCCAGAAAACTTAGTCTTGGACACCTGGAGCTTGGAGCCTCTGGGGAATTTATTTTGTCTTTCTGTCTAACAGAGTAGATGAAATGCTAGCCATGAATCTATTTAGGAGCCAAAAGGGACAGCAGCTGTTCCCACTCTCTCATAAGGGGCCCGTAAGGAGTGCAGTGTGTCCAGAGGGCGTGGCACATCAGTTTGCTCAGCAAATTGAGCAAGAAGGGCACTGAGGCCCTGCAGCTCAAGTGGTAAGCTTATGTTGAGGGTTAAGTTTCCTGTAGAATTTTTTCCCCCTCCAAGTTGCTAGGAGACTAAATGCTGAGTGCTTAACCTGGACAAAAAGAAGCTGATCACTTAGTTTGGGGGAGGGAGAAAAGCTCCCGGAGAGAGAGCTGAGGGTGGGGGTCTCGCGGCTCTCGTCTTCTGGGGAGCACGGATCGGGCGACTGCTGGCTGCCTGGAGTCCACGGTTAACGGAGGAGTCTGGTCCTGGGAATTCTACTATCTGTTAGAGCGCCCAGGAATTCAGAGTTTCTTCGCTGTCCTGCTGGATTTTGGGTGAGCCCGGGTCTCGCCGCTGCGGCTTCTCCGGCACTGCCAACTTTGCCTGCCGAGGACACCCCCCTGCCTGCAGAGGACAGTCCGCCACGCCCGGCTTCCAGCCATCAGCGCCGGAGCTTCCACCGTTTGCCCTCGGGGTTCTGTTACCCTGGTTTTTCTGAGTTTCTTTATTAGCCTTTTGATTTTCATAAATGGAGTCAGATCTTTTAGTTACTGTAGAATATTAGAGCAGTTTTTCTACCTTTCCCACAGAAGTAATATAAACAAATCCTTTGTTTTTCATTCTTTGTCCCTTGTTTGCATATTTCTAACCTGAAAACAATTGTAACTGACAATTCGTCTGGCCACTGAGGCTGAGGGGTGGAAACCCCAAAAAGCCAATCTTCTGCTAGACCCACAAATGTATAAAAGTAAAAGAATAAACAAAGGGGTCTCTTCTCTCCGCCCTTTCAGCTGGAAGCTGGATCAGAAGAACCTCTGCAGAAATCTCTTGTCTTCGTGTGATTTCTTTGTGTTTCACGGTGACAGGGTTCTTAGTTCTGTTCTACTATTATTATAATTGCTGTTGTTTTTTTGTCTGTCCTGCTATATTTACTAGTAAAGGACTGTTATTCCTTTTCCCCATAGCTCTGACTGAAAAGTTTTTTTTTAATCTTCCAAATTATAATAACACGGAAGGAAGGATTTGAATTCCTCATTTCCTAGAGAGGCCTGCCTCTCCTTAGCAGACACCTGTCTTTTCAAACCAAGACAGCTTAGTTGGTGGTCACTGCACTCACTTAGAGAGCTCAGATATGGTGTCCACTCAAGTGGGGAGTCAAGTCATGTATGCTGGCCAAAAAGAAGGTGTAGAGGACCAGAAAGAGCTCCAGAGACAGCTCCCAAAAAACCACACAGTCAAACAGGTTTCCGACTGTAGGGAATGCATAAGCCTTTCACTAGACTAGCAGAGATAGCAGCTGCATCAGATGTGATCAGGTAGATGACTTGCTCAGCCTGGTAGCAGAGTTACAGGATGAGGTAGAAAGGTTAAGGAAGATTTGAGACTCAGAAAGGGAAATAGACTGGTGGAACCATGCTCTGTCCTCCTTGAGACAGAAGCAGCCTCCAGAAATAACTCAAGATCCAGATCCTATATCTATCATCCAGCAAGGAGCAAGTACCAGTTGTAAAGAAAGGAGAAAATGGAGGGTAATCTGTGCTTGGGATGGAAAGCAAAATCCTTCTTCACCCACCTCACCCCTCAGGTGCCTCTGCACAATACGTATGAGGCTTTGTATGTGGAAGGCCAGCCAAAGGATCAAGAGCATGAAAGTCCAGTTATACCAGAGATGTCACTGTCACCATGATCAGAAAAGTCAGCCCTCCGTATTACAACCACTTCCAAGAGAAAGAAAAGATGGGTTATAGTTGTAGGAAATTCACATCTAAGAGGAGCAGAGGCCCCAATATGCTGACCGGACTCAACCCATAGAGAGGTCTGCTGTTTCTCTGGGGCCTGGGTTAAGGACGTCACCAAGAAACTTCCTAGACTGGTGCTGCCCTTGCACTCATTACTGATCTTCCACATAGGATGTAATGAAGTGGCAACACGTAGCCTGAGGGCAAACAAAAAGCACTTCAGGGCTTTGGGATGGTTGCTAAGGGAATTTGGGGCACAAGTTATATTCTCTATACTTCCAGCTGAAGGCAGTAATGTTGGAAGAACCAGACGGGCTGAGTCTATTAATATATGGCTCCACAGCTGGTGTCACCACAAAAATTTTGGAGATTTTGACAATGGAATGGCCTACAAAGCACTGGGCTAGCTGGCATCAGATGGTACTCACCTTTATCGGCAAGGGAGGCGAGTCTTTAGGAACTAGCAGGGCTAATTGGCAGAGCTTTAAACTAGATATCATGGGGGAAGGTGTAAGAGATGGTCCGAAGATTCCTCATCTGCCTCACAACCATCACCAAGGACAGAGAATGAAACCCTGAAACCACAACACAGGAGTTCTGGCCTGGCTGAGGTGGGATGTCTGCCAAGTGTTGTCTGCAGGAGTGTTCGCTGGACCAAAAAACTGGTCAGGGACAATATCAGGTCACTGTGGACTGGCTGTACTTGCTGCAGAGGACTGGTCTGTCCTGTACCTGTTCTCTCAAAGGATCTTCCCACCCTTTCGCCAACTGCCTGTCACTTTGGAAAAGACTATAAAGAAGACTCCCTAAGTTAATCAACTGGATATCTCCCCACGAGAAGACACGTCTATTGGCATCGCCGCTAGGACTCCATTCTTCTTCATTGGTAGCTATAATCCCCTCTCTCTCCCTCTCTCTCTTCCTCTCCATCTATCGCATACCGTGACTGCACTCAATAAAAGTGCATTGTTGTTAAGTAAACTGTTGCTGTCCCCTGCTGTGTCTTCTGTGCTCTGAGTTCCCTAAACAAACCATCATGACCCCCACTTGTATTAGCAGATCATGATATCTAAGTGGCGTCATGGACAGGATCATGACGGACAGAGGGGTTTGCAGGTTGTGTATAGTCTATAACAGGGGAAAAGCATTTCGCTCCAGCCACACCTTGCCTGACACCTCGAAAGGGGTGAGCAGTGTCAAGAAAGCAAGGGGGGTGACTCAAGTTTCCCGCAAACTGTACAAGTGTCTTGGTTTTGAAAAGACAGGTGTCTGCTATGGAGAGGCAGACCTCTCTAGGAAATGAGGAATTTGAATCCTTCCCTCTGTGTTATTATAATTTGGAAGATTAAAAAAAAACAACTTTTCAGTCAGAGCTATGGGGAAAAGGAATAACAGTCCTTTACTAGTAAATATAGCAGGACAGACAAAAAAACAACAGCAATTATAACAATAGTAGAACAGAACCAAGAACCCCGAGGGCAAACGGTGGAAGCTCCGGTGCTGATGGCTGGAAGCCGGACGTGGTGGACTGTCCTCCGCAGGCACGGGGTGTCCTCGGCAGGCAGAGTTGGCAGTGCCGGAGAAGCCGCAGCGGCAAGACCCGGGCTGACCCAAAATCCAGCAGGACAGTGAAGAAACTCCAAATTCCTGGATACTCCAACAGATAGTAGAATTCCCAGGACCAGACTCCTTCATTAACCGTGGACTCCAGCAGCCAGCAGCCCCTGATCTCTGCTCCCCGGAAGACCAAAGACACCCGACCCCCACCCTCAGCTCTCTCTCCCGGAGCTTTTTTTTTTCCTCCCCTGTGTCCGGTTGTGTCCCCGCTCCGGGTGGGAGCTGACCCCCAGCTAGCTCGGGTCAACACAGACACAAAGTTTCCAGTTCGTTTTGGCTTCTCGGCTTAGCAGCTGGACCCAAAGGTGACAGTCAACAGCAGCAGAAGAGAAAAGGCTGGCTCTCAGCTTAGCAGGTTAAAAGATGTTTATTAGCAGAGATCTCCAAGCTCCGAGGCGAGCGGCTGAGAGCTTCCAGGCTGAGAACCCAGCGGCTGAGAGAGCCTCCTCCTCCCTCCTACCCCTTATAAGCGGGGGAGGGTCCCAGGGAGGATACAAGAAGACAACAAATCAGGGGATTCAGGGGGTAACAAGGTGTGCCCACCCCCAAGCTTCAGACCACTAAAATCTAGAGCCAAAGGAATTTCCCCCAGGCTACCTATCACCTGAAGCCCTCTCCCGGAGATTTCACAATCCGGGAGGGACCCCGGGAGTGATAGACAAGCTGCCCCAGAGAGGGGGGTTGGGGCAGAGGGGATGTTACATGTCATGTGAGGTATGGGATGATTGACACAAAACACCTTATTATACAGACAACACAAAAGGGATACAGAATTGGGGATACAGTGAAACGAACTATAACATAAACTTCTTACAAAAATCTAATAAAACAGTTCTGCACCACCACACTCCCCCAAACTAAGTGATCAGCTTCTTTTTGTCCAGGTTAAGTACTCAGCATTTAGTCTCCTAGCAACTTGGGGGGGAAAAATTCTACAGGAGACTTAACCCTCAACATTATCCACCCCGAATTTTTCCCACACCAACATATTATGTTGAATTTAAACCTTTAAATGATATACATATATATACATGTGAATAGAAATACAGACACAGTCACAGTGTTCACCAAAAAACAAGGTCCCCTTGAGGTATGCAGCCGGTCTCACCATCCTTTTGCATCACCCACCATGTGCAGCCAGGTCCCTGAGCAAAAACAACCCCAGGAGCGGGATTGTCTTTGCTGGAGGCAGAATTAATCCAAACAGTTTTCCCCAGCATTCCTCTCATGTGTACTACTGGAACTTTATCTCCATCTCTTGTTCCCAGGGGCTCAGATTGGGCAGGGCCTGCTCGGTTGGCAGAACCTCGAGTGTTCACTAACCAGGTGGCCTTTGCTAAATTATTCTCCCAGTTCTTGAAAGTCCCCCCACCCAGTGCCTTCAAAGTGGTTTTAAGCAGGCCATTGCATCGTTCAACCTTCCCGGCTGCTGGCGCATGATAAGGAATATGGTACACCTACTCAATGCCATGTTCTCTAGCCCAGGTGTTTATAAGGCTGTTCTTGAAATGAGTCCCATTGTCAGACTCAATCCTCTCAGGGGTACCATGTCTCCACAGGATTTGCTTTTCAAGGCCCAGGATGGTGTTCCGGGCAGTAGCATGGGGCACAGGGTAGGTCTCCAGCCATCCAGTGGTGGCTTCCACCATGGTCTGCACATAGCGCTTGCCTTGGCGGGTTTAGGGAAGGGTGATGTAGTCAATCTGCCAGGCTTCCCCGTACTTATACTTGGACCATCGCCCGCCATACCACAGGGGCTTCACCCGCTTGGCCTGCTTGATGGCAGCACACGTCTCACAGTCATGGATAACCTGAGAAATACTGTCCATAGTTAGATCCACCCCTCGGTCTTGTGCCCACTTATAGGTGGCATCTCTACCCTGGTGACCTGAGGCATCATGGGCCCATCAAGCTAGGCACAACTCTCCCTTGTGTTGCCAATCTAAGTCTATCTTTGACACCTCTATCTTTGCAGCCTGATCTACCTGCTCGTTGTTTTGGTGCTCCTCATTAGCCCGACTCTTGGGGACATGGGCATCTACATGGCGGACTTTGACAGGAAGCTTCTCTACCCGAGTGGCAATGTCCTTCCACTCATCTGCAGCCCAGATTGGTTTTCCCCTACGCTGCCAATTGGCCTTTTTCCACCTGTCCAGCCAGCCCCACAGAGCATTGGCTACCATCCACGAATCAGTGTAGAGGTAGAGCTTTGGCCACTTCTCTTTTTCAGCAATGTCTAGGGCCAGTTGAACAGCTTTGAGCTCAGCGAGTTGGCTTGACCCACCTTCTCCTTCAGTGGCTTGTGCAACCTGTCGTGTGGGGCTCCATACAGCTGCTTTCCACTTCCGGTTAATCCCTACGATGCGGCAGGAACCGTCAGTGAAAAGAGCATAGCGTGTTTCTTCTGCTGGCAGTTGGTTGTATGGCGGACCCTCTTCGGCACGTGTCACTTGTTCCTGCTCCTCTTTATGTGTGAGACCAAAGTTTTCACCTTCCGGCCAGTTTGTAATTATTTCCAAAATCCCAGGGCGATTTGGGTTTCCAATGCGGGCGCGCTGAGTGATGAGGGCAATCCATTTGCTCCACGTGGCGTCGGTGGCATGATGGGTGGAGGGAACCTTTCCTTTAAACATCCATCCCAGCACTGGTAGTCGAGGTGACAGCAGGAGTTGTGCTTCTGTGCCAATCACTTCTGAGGCAGCTTGAACTCCTTCATAGGCGGCCAAGATTTCCTTCTCTGTTGGAGTGTAGTTGGCTTCGGACCCTCTGTAGCTTCGGCTCCAGAATCCCAGTGGTTGGCCTCGAGTCTCCCCAGGCACCTTCTGCCAAAGGCTCCAGGACAGGCCATTGTTCCCGGCTGCTGAGTAAAGCACGTTCTTCACATCTGGTCCCGTCCTCACTGGGCCAAGGGCTACTGCATGAGTGATCTCCTGCTTGATCTGGGCAAAGGCTTGTTGCTGTTCAGGGCCCCAGTGGAAATCGTTCTTCTTGCGGGTGACCAGGTAGAGAGGGCTCACAATCTGGCTGTACTCAGGAATGTGCATCCTCCAGAATCCTATAGCGCCTAGGAAAGCCTGTGTCTCCTTTTTGCTGGTTGGTGGGGACATTGCAGTGATCTTATTGATGACCTCAGTGGGAATCTGCCGCCGTCCATCTTGCCACTGTACTCCCAGGAACTGGATCTCTCGGGCAGGTCCCTTGACCTTGCTCTGCTTGATGGCAAAACCAGCTTTCAGGAGAATGTGGATGATCTTCTCTCCTTTCTCAAACACTTCCATTGCCGTGTTCCCCCACACAATGATGTCATCGATATACTGTAGGTGCTCCGGAGCCTCACCCTTTTCCAGTGCAGCCTGGATCAGTCCATGGCAGATGGTGGGGCTGTGTTTCCACCCCTGGGGCAGTCGGTTCCAGGTGTACTGCACGCCCCTCCAGGTGAAAGCAAACTGAGGCCTGCATTCTGCAGCCAGAGGAATGGAGAAAAATGCATTAGCAATGTCAATTGTGGCATACCATTTTGCTGCCTTGGACTCCAGCTCGTACTGGAGTTCCAGCATGTCCGGCACAGCAGCGCTCAATGGTGGAGTCACTTCGTTCAAGGCACGGTAGTCCACAGTCAATCTCCATCTTCTGTCAGACTTGCGCACAGGCCAGATGGGGCTGTTGAAGGGTGAGTGGGTTTTGCTGACCACCCCTTGGCTCTCCAGCTCACGAATCATCTTGTGGATGGGGGTCATGGCATCTCGATTTGTCCGATACTGTCGGCGGTGCACCGTCGAGGTGGCAACTGGAACTCGTTGCTCTTCCACCTTTAGAAGTCCTACTGCAGATGGGTTCTCCGACAGTCCAGGCAAGGTGTTCAGTTGCCGGATGCCCTCTGTTACTACAGCCGCTATCCCGAATGCCCACCTGAGTCCTTTCGGGTCTTTGAAATAACCATTCCGGAGGAAGTCTATGCCCAAAATACACGGGGCCCCTGAGCCAGTCACAATTGGATGTTTCTGCCACTCCTTCCCGGTCAGGCTCACCTCGGCTTCCAACAGAGTCAATTCGTGGGATCCCCCTGTCACCCCAGCAATGGAAATAGGTTCTGTCCCCACATATTCCGATGGTATCAGGGTACACTGAGAACCAGTATCAACTAAAGCTTCATATTTCTGTGGCTCTGATGTGCCAGGCCATCGGATCCACACCGTCCAATAGACCCGGTTTTCCCGTGCCTCTCCTTGGCTAGAGGCAGGGCCCCTCTAGCACCGGTCCTTATTCCCCTCCTGGGCATACATGGTAGAGGTTCCTTCACGGGGATCTGACATATCATCCTCACTTCTATAATACCTGGCAGCCTGGTCGTGCGATGTCGAGGCTACCTTCATCTTAGTGGAACCCCCTCGGTTAGTGTTTCTCTCCTTGAGCTCACGCACCCGTGCTGCCAGGGCAGAAGTGGGTTTTCCATCCTACCTTCCCATGTCTTCCCCATGGTCACGCAGAAAGTACCACAGGTCAGCTCGTGGGGTGTACCCTCTCTCTCTAGCTGGGGGCTGTTGAGCTCTGACTCTGGGGCCTGTAACTCGCACCGGTGCCACATGGGAACTGTTCCTCCTCATCATCTCCTCCATCTTCTCTGTCACCTCCTCCATCTTCTCCCTTATCTCCTCTCTGAGTTCCTTAGCCACAGCAGAGACCTGAGCCTGCATTGGGCCACTGATGATACTCTCATAATTTCTAAGCTTGTTGGCTACAGAACCCACTGTCTCTCGGTTGTTATCAGGATGAATTGTTGCAATGTATGTGGCGTATTGAGATGGTCCTAGAGTTGCCAGATTCCACAGCATTTGCCCTGTGCACCTGACTTTGTCGGGGTCATTATCATGCTGTCCACCCCTCCCAAAGAGTACCTCCAATACTGCCACTTCTCTCAACTGTTGGATCCCTTCCTCAAGGGTCTTCCAGCGCATTCTATGATGGTGCTCCTGCATTCTGTCTCTGTGGACAAACCTCTCCCGTACACTCATTAAAAGCCGCTCCCAAAGGGAAAGGGGCCCTGGCTCCCTTACGAATACCTGATTCACACCTGAGTCCTGGGTCAAGGGTCCCAAATTCCTTGCCTCACTACTATCTAGTTGCACGCCTGTACCTATAAGGTCCCAGACCCGAAGTAACCAGGCTGTATAAGCCTCATGTCCCCGCCGTGCAAGATCTTTTTGCAGATTACGGAGACTTTCATATGTCAGGGACTCAGTGATGATCTCAACCTCTGACTCCCCCCTGGGTTGTGAGGGCCCTCCTTTCTTATCCTTGTTGCCTGGGTGCTCTGATTTCACCTTATACTTCTTTGTTTCCACAGGGGCCACTGCTGCTGGCTGTGGCTGCCCCTGTGGTTCAGCTGGAACCTGGACGGTTGTAACGTCTGTGGGTTCTGCTGCTGCACCATCAGACTCTCCTTTGTTGGGGCAGGGGGAGGGTTTGCCAAGGTACTCCCTCAGCATCTGGCCCATCTTACGGATCTCCTTCACCCAATCTGGGTGGTTTATTCCTGAGGCAGGCTGTGAGACAGTGTCAGGTTGTGGGACAGGCTCAGGCTGTGGGGCAGGGTCAGGCTGTGGGGCTGTGTCAGGCTGTGGGACGGGCTCAGGCTGTGGGACGGGCTCAGGCTGTGGGGCAGGGTCAGGCTGTGGGGCAGGGTCAGGCTGTGGGACGGGCTCAGGCTGTGGGGCAGCATCCTTATTCTCTAGGGTAGGTATCAGGGTGGTTATCCAGGTCAGTCTCCCCTTATCTCTAAATGCTAAACAGAACAGGCATACCAGCAACACCAGCCACTGTATGATGTCATTAACATTCAGAGGTTTGAACCCTTCAAAGACTGGTGGGGTAGGGCCAAAGAGCTGGGTGAAGGGTTGTGAAAAAATTTCCCCCGGTGTCATTTCTTCACAGTAGGTACCGTTGTTAAAGTAACTCCAGAAACACACCGTTAGTGTATGATAGCCCTGAATCCATGTGCCTGCCTTCCAGAGGAAATTAAAAATCCACGATTTCCTCATTTCGTTAACCCATATAGCAAAATGGATGACAGCCACAGTAACCTTAGTTACAGGGCCCATGTTTAGAAAAGGGCCTGCAAATGGGAGGAATACGGCCACACCCACATGCCACCCAAACCAGGTTAAGCCAGACCACATGATATCCAGTGCACAGCAATGTAGGCACTTAAGAACTGTTATTCCTTTTTCTCTCAATGCCCCACAATATGGGCGCCAAATTCTGTCTAGGTTTTGAAAAGACGGGTATCTGCTATGGAGAGGCAGACCTCTCTAGGAAATGAGGAATTTGAATCCTTCCCTCCATGTTATTATAATTTGGAAGATTAAGAATAAAACTTTTCAGTCAGAGCTATGGGGAAAAGGAATAACAGTCCTTTACTAGTAAATATAACAGGACAGACAAAAAAACAACAGCAATTATAACAATAGTAGAACAGAACCAAGAACCCCGAGGGCAAACGGTGGAAGCTCTGGCGCTGATGGCTGGAAGCCGGGCGCGGTGGACTGTCCTCCGCAGGCAGGGGGTGTCCTCGGCAGGCAGAGGTGGCAGTGCCGGAGAAGCCGCAGCAGCGGGACCCGGTCTCACCCAGAATCCAGCAGGACAGCGAAGAAACTCCGAATTCCTGGGCACTCCAACAGATGGTAGAATTCCCAGGACCAGACTCCTTCGTTAACTGTGGACTCCAGCAGCCAGCCCTGGCCCGATCGGTGCTCCCCCCCCGGAAGAAGAAAGAAAAGCCGCGAGATCCCCCCACCCTCCGCTCTCTCCGGGAGCTTTTTTCCCTCCCCCAAAACTAAGTTATCAGTTCTTTTGTCCCGGTTAAGCACTCAGCACTTAGTCTCCTAGCAACTTGGGAGGGGGGAAAAAATTCTACAGGAGACTTAAACCCCAACATAAAGTAACCCCAAAAACACACAGTTAGTTTATGATAGCCATGAATCGATGCACCTGTCTTCCAGAGGAATTTAAACATCCACAAATTCCTCACCTTGTTAACCCATATAGAAAACTAGATGACAGCCACAGTAGCCTTAGTTACAGGGCCCATGTTTAGATAAGGGCCTGCAAATGGGACAAATACAGCCACCACCGCATGCCACCTGAACCAGGGTAAACCAGACCACATGATATCCAGTACACAAGAACGTAGGCACTTAAGAACTGTTATTCCTTTTTTCTCTCAATGCCCTCATGCCCCACAACTGGGCCCCAGATTCTGTTATGGCTTTGAAAGGCAGTTGTCTGCCAAGGAAAGCTAGAGCCTCCCTTGGAATGGAGAATGTAAACCCCCTTCCCTACAAATTAGTATAATTTTTCAATTAGTGGCTCTCAGGCAAAGATATGGGAATAGGAGTAACAGTTCTTTACTAGGAATATTAAAAAAAAAATAAAAAGAAAAAGAAAAATACAAATGTAGTAGTACAAAAAAACAAGCAAGGAAGCTGTCCTGGTTTGGGACAAATTTGGGAGAAAACCCCTGTATAGGATCCCTCTAAGGAAGCAAACCCACGTGGCCCCTCCCTCCAACCGGTCTGGAAAAAAAAAAACCTAAAACCCTCTTTGGAGAAAAGTGGAAAAAACTATTTTACTAAAGAAATGAAGTGCATACAAGTATAAAGAATGAATAGTATGAAACAATAAAACCTCCCCTTCTGAAGTGAGATGGCAAATTGAGAAAGTCCTTGCCGTGGGTGTAGCTTGGCTCTCTCTCAGTCTCTCCTTAGTCTCAGTCCCTCCGGCGCTGCTGGAAAATGCCGAGGTCCAGGCCCCGGTGGGCCGCAGGTGCAGCCCCCAGTGCTCCCCTGGGTTTTCAGTCCAGAGCAGGTTTAAACAGTTTCAAGAAAAAGGAAAAAAACAGTCCAGGGAAATTTTCTGCCCTAGCTAGCTGAAACGAACTAAAAGCAAAGAAAAAAAAATCTGTCCCGCAGTCTCTCCAAGCCTCCACCGAACACGCCGTCCGCAGAAGAATGTGGAGGAGTCGGGCAGTTTTCTCAAAACAAACTCCGTGCTTCTCCTTGCTCTTAGAACCAGTCTTAAAGGCACAGGACTCAATATACAGCACAAACAGAACAGACGATTGGGGATACAGGCATCATAAAGTTACCCTAGGACATTCCACTCCTTGTATCTCCATATTGTCAATTTACTAAAACTAATATATATTCCAGCTCTACACACACATACATCTATATAAAAACAATATGCAATATACAGCTACATACAGTGGTAGTACCATTCAGCACACAGTGATAATTACACACGGTTCTCATTCAACAATTAAATCTCTCTGGGGTACATATCGTGTGGTTTTATCTTTCTGCATTACTCACCATGTGCAGCCTGGCTCTTGAGCAAAGACAATCCCACGGATGGGATCCTCTGTACTTGAAGCAGAATTGATCTAAACTGTCTTCCTTAACAAACTTCTTACATGTACTACTGGGACTTTCTCTCCATCTACTGTATGTAGGGACTCAGATTGGGCAGGGCCTGCTCTGTTGGTGGAACCTCAGGTGTTAACTAACCAGGTGGCCTTTGCTAGATGCTGCTCCCAGTTTTTGAATGATCCCCCACTCAGTGCTTTCAGGGTGGTTTTTAGCAGTCTATTATATCTTTCTATTTTCTTTGAAGCTGGTGCATGATAGGGGATATGGTACACCCACTCAATGCCATGTACCCTAGCCCAGTTGTTGATGAGGCTGTTCTTGAAATGAGTTCCATTGTCTGACTTAATTCTCTCGGGGGTACTATGCTTCTAAAGAACTTGTTTTTCAAGGCCTAGAATGGTGTTACGGGCCGTAGCGTGAGGCACAGGGTAGGTCTTTAGCCATCCTGTGGTGGCTTCTACCATTGTGAGCAAGTAGCACTTGCCTTGGCGGGTTTGGGGAAGGGTGATGTAGTCAATCTGCCAGGCTTCCCCATACTTATACTTGGACCATCGCCCGCTATACCATAGCGGTTTTACCCGCTTGGCCTGCTTGATGGCAGCACACGTCTCACAGTTATGGATAACTTGAGAAATACTGTCCATGGTTAGATCCACCCCTCGGTCTCGGGCTTACTTATAGGTGGCATCTCTGCCCTGATGGCCTGAGGCATCATGGGCCTATCGAGCTAGAAACAACTCTCCTTTGTGTTGCTAATCTAAGTCTATCTTTGACACCTCTATCTTGGCAGCTTGATCTACTTGCTCGTTGTTTTGGTGCTCCTCATTAGCCCGACTCTTGGGGACATGGGCATCTACATGACGGACTTTGACAGGTAGCTTCTCTACCCGAGTGGCAATGTCCTTCCACTCATCTGCAGCCCAGATTGGTTTTCCCTTACGCTGCCAGTTGGCCTTTTTCCACTTCTCCAGCTATCCCTACAGAGCATTGGCTACTATTCACGAATCAGTGTAGAGGTAGAGCTTTGGCCACTTCTCTTTTTCAGCAATGTCCAGGGCCAGTTGAACAGCTTTGAGCTCAGCGAGTTGGCTTGACCCACCTTCTCCTTCAGTGGCTTGTGCAACCTGTCTTGTGGGACTCTATACAGCTGCTTTCCACTTTTGTTTCATCCTAATGATGCGGCAGGAACTGTCAGTGAAAAGAGCATAGCGTGTTTCTTCTGCTGGCAGTTGGTTGTATGGTGGAGCTTCTTCAGCACGTGTCACTTGTTCCTGCTCCTCTTCATCCATGAGACTAAAGTTTTTACCTTCTGGCCAATTTGTAATTATCTCCAAAATCCCAGGGCGATTTGGGTTTCCAATGCGGGCGCGCTGAGTGATGAGGGCAATCCATTTGCTCTATGTGGCATTGGTGGCATGGTGGGTAGAGGGAACTTCTGCTTTGAACATCCATCCCAGCACTGGTAGTCGAGGTGCCAGCAGGAGTTGTGTTTCAGTCCCTACTACTTTTGAGGCAGCTTGAACTCCTTCATAGGAAGCCAAGATTTCCTTTTTTGTTGGAGTGTAGTTGGCTTCAGACCCTCTGTAGCTTCGGCTCTAGAATTCCAGTGGTCGGCCTCGAGTCTCCCCAGGCACCTTCTGCCAAAGGCTCCAGGACAGGCTATTGTTCCCGGCTGCTGAGTAGAGCACGTTCTTCACATCTGGTCCCGTCCTCACTGGGCCAAGGGCCACTGCATGAGCGATCTCCTGCTTGATCTGGGCAAAGGCTTGTTGCTGTTCAGGGCCCCAGTAGAAATCATTCTTCTTGCGGGTGACCAGGTAGAGAGGGCTCACAATCTGGCTGTACTCAGGAATGTGCATCCTCCAGAATCCTATAGCGCTTAGGAAAGCTTGTGTTTCCTTTTTGTTAGTTGGTGGGCACATTGCTGTGATCTTGTTGATGACTTTAGTGGGAATCTGATGCCTTCTATCGTGCCACTTTACTCCCAGAAACTGGATCTCTTGAGCAGGTCCCTTAACTTTGCTCTTCTTGATAGCAAAGCTAGCCTTCAGGAGAATCTGGATGATCTTCTCTCCTTTCTCAAAGACTTCTATTGCTGTGTTTCTCCACACAATGATATCATCGATGTACTGTAGATGTTCCGGAGCCTCACCCTTTTCCAGTGCAGCCTGGATCAGTCCATGGCAGATGGTGGGGCTGTGTTTCCACCCCTGGGGCAGTCGGTTCCAGGTGTACTGCACGCCCCTCTAGGTGAAAGCAAACTGAGGCCTGCATTCTGCAGCCAGAGGAATGGAGAAAAATGCATTAGCAATGTCAATTGTGGCGTACCACTTTGCTGCCTTGGACTCCAGCTCGTACTGGAGTTCCAGCATGTCCGGCACAGCAGAACTCAATGGTGGAGTCACTTCGTTTAAGGCACGGTAGTCCACAGTCAATCTCCATTCTCCATTAGACTTGCGCACAGGCCAAATGGGGCTGTTGAAGGGTGAGTGGGTTTTGCTGACCACCCTTTGGCTCTCTAGTTCACGGATTATCTTGTGGATGGGGATCACAGCATCTCGAGTTGTTCTGTACTGTCGGCGATGCACTATTGAAGTGGTAATTGGCACTTGTTGCTTTTCCACCCTCAGAAGACCTACAGCAGATGGGTTCTCTGATAGTCCAGGCAAGGTATTCAACTGCTTAACACTTTCTGTCTCTACAGCTGCTATCCCGAATGCTCACCTAAATCCCTTTGGGTCTTTGAAATACCTATTTCGGAGGAAGTCTATGCCCAAAATGCATGGAGCTTCTGGGCCAGTCACAATAGGGTGTCTCTTCCACTCATTTCCAGTCAGGCTCACATTAGCCTCTACCAAAGTAAAATCTTGTGAACCCCCTGTCACCCCAGCAATGGAAACAGATTCTTCCCCCACATGTCTTGATGGAAGTAATGTGCACTGTGCACCAGTGTCAACTAAGGCCTCGTATTTTTGTGGTTCTGATGTGCCAGGCCAACGAATCCACACAGTCTAAAAAACACGGTTTTCTCTAGCCTCTACCTGGCTAGAGGCAGGGCCCCTCTAAGCCTGATTATCTTTATTTCCCTGGGTAACCGGAGCTGCTTCTTTCTTGCTGGAACTTCTTCTCACAGTCTTGCCATCCAACAATTCATGCAGCCGTTGCGTCATAGCATCAGTAGATTCTCCATCCCATCTTTTCATGTTTTCTCCACAATCACGCAGGAAGGACCACAGCTTAGCCCGTGGGATGCCTTTTCCCTCTCTATCTAGGGAACGTTTGCGTGTGGTGCCAGAGCCCCTAACTTGTACTGCAGAGATCTGGAGAATGTCCTGCTTGAGTTCTTTGTGATTCTCCTCTATCTTGTCTGCTAATCCCTGCACCTGTGTTTCCAGAGCTGCACTTCTTGCATGTGTTGGACCATGCACAGCATCTGCATATGTTCGTAGCTTCTTCGCCATATCAAGCACGGTCTCTTCTGTCTCATCCCGCTTCATTATTGCTAAAGCAGAGGAGTATTCTTGTGGCCCAAGTCGTACAAGTTTTCGCCACATCACAGGTGTACATGGTACTAAGTCGGGGTTCCAAGTGTTTATGTCATCTGAGAAGACAATCTCCGCCACTGCCATTTCTCTCAAGCGCTGGATCTCTTGTTCAATGGTTTTCCACTGGGTTTGCTGCATATAGAGATCGTCGGCACAGAGATATCTTTGTGCCACACTTCCCAGGACCCGCTCCCAGAGACTGCAAGGACTAGCCTCCCTCATCATTTCTTGGTTAATAACTGGATCATGTGACAGGGATCCCAGATGTCTCGCTTCAGTGCTATCCAGTATTGTAGCCTCGCCTGCAGCATCCCAAAGACGGACTAACTAACTAATTATAGATTCATCAGGTCGTCGAGTATAATCCTTTCTTAGGCCACGAAGGTCTTTCAGGGAAAAGGACTCAATAGTATCTCCTGCTCTTGCAGCAGTTGGTCGGGCTCCTGCTCTTGCAGCAGTTGGTTGGGCTCCTGATGTTGTAGCAGCTGGTTGGACTCCCGATCTTGTGCCAGTTGATTTGGCTTCTGATTTTGTATCAGTTGGTTCGGCTTCTGACTGTGTATCATCAGTTGCTTCAGCTTCTGATTGTGTGTCAGGTGGTTTGACTCCTGACTGGGTGTCAGGAGGCATTGAGGATCCTTCACCCGAATCATCGTCTACTGGTCGATCGGTTTTGTCCGTGTGCTTCTTTCCCTTCTTTACTGCAGCAACTGCCGGTGTCTTAGCCTCACTGTCTGGTTTAGCTGCAGCCTGAGTGACTGATTTATCTCCCTGCTCCCTTGCCTCTATCTGCTGCCCTACAGTGTTTAGCAGTGTGTGACTCATTCTAGAAAAGCTATAAACCATATAGAGGAAAGTCACCAGGTGAAATACCAATACAAGGAAGGTGGTGTCTTTAACATTTAGGAGACACTGAACCTTCTCCAAAAGTGATGTAACTGACTCAAAAGAGAAGAAGGAAAGAAGAGGCTGAAGAGCCTCATCCCCTACTCCTCCTCTAACAAACTGGGTGCAATTGTTGATAAATCCTCAAAACATGCTGCTGGAACTAGGACGCAGGGTAGGACGAAAAAACCATAAACTGAACATACCCAGAACAAACTCCAGTATCTTTATAAGCTTCTTGTAAACCATAATCACCGAACCCAGCAAAATAACTATTCTAATTTGTGCATCCTTAGTGTAAAATCTGTATGTTAGGGACAATATTGGAGCTATTTCTGGGTAAGAAAACAAACCTAGGGACCAGAAAGGTATTAAAACCTCAAAAAAGCCTAGGGAACAGAAATGCAGAAAAGACTCTATTCTAAGAGACATTAGGAATTCAAGAAGCAACATGGCCACTGACTGTTTAATCCCCACCCAAAGGACAACCAAAAAATGCAGTTAATAATAATCAATACAAGTTTTTTCCACTCTCTCGTGCCCCACGTTGGGCACCAGTTAGAAATATATCCTGGTTTGGGACAAATTTGGGAGAAAACCCCTGTATAGGATCCCTCTAAGGAAGCAAACCCACGTGGCCCCTCCCTCCAACCGGTCCGGAAAAAAAAAAAACCCAAAACCCTCTTTGGAGAAAAGTGGAAAAAACTATTTTACTAAACAAATGAAGTGCATACAAGTATAAAGAATGAATAGTATGAAACAATAAAACCTCCCCTTCTGAAGTGAGATGGCAAATTGAGAAAGTCCTTGCCGTGGGTGTAGCTCGGCTCTCTCTCAGTCTCTCCTCAGTCCCAGTCCCTCCGGCGCTGCTGGAAAATGCCGAGGTCCAGGCCCCGGTGGGCCGCAGGTGCAGCCCCCAGTGCTCCCCTGGGTTTTCAGTCCAGAGCAGGTTTAAACAGTTCCAAGAAAAAGGAAAAAAACAGTCCAGGGAAATTCTCTGCCCTAGCTAGCTGAAACGAACTAAAAGCAAAGAAAAAAAAATCTGTCCTGCAGTCTCTCCAAGCCTCCGCCGAACACGCCGTCCGCAGAAGAATGTGGAGGAGTCGGGCAGTTTTCTCAAAACAAACTCCGCGCTTCTCCTTGCTCTTAGAACCAGTCTTAAAGGCACAGGACTCAATATACAGCACAAACAGAACAGACGATTGGGGATACAGGCATAATAAAGTTACCCTAGGACAGAAGCAAACAAAAATCCTGGAAAAAACCCTGACAGAGTCAGGGATACCACCTGGCACCCTGTTGGTCAGGGTGTTGGAAGCAGTCCAAAGAAGTCCTCCTGGAGTAACAGATGTGGTTCTGTGGAGTAGAGACGGCCCTGTAGAAAGTCCAGTGGCGACAAGATGGGTCTAGTCTTCCTCCGGGCATCCAGTGGAAAAACCAGATGCCTAGTGTCCTTCAGTCCCAGTTTTTTATGTAGCTAGGAGCAGCTGGCTCCCCCCCATTGGGTGGAGCATCTCACAATGGGATGATGGAATGTGTCATGTCATTGGTGGGGCCTAATGGCCCATTATCAGAACATGTCCCCCTAGAGGATGGAGGGGTGGTGAAAGAGATAAGAAACACTGTTCCACCTGGTTTTAATGTCTGGTCCATTATCAGAAGGCATCTGCCCCCCTCCCCCCCTGGAGTTACAAGAGAAGGATAAAACATCTCCCAAAAAACAGCTTTCAGCTGATGAAGCAGAATACACATTTTTGGTTACACAATCCAAGACAGATGTCATGGGTTAGTACAGCTTGGTTTTTTAGTTATAGAAGAATGTAGAATAATTCTCCAGGTCAGGACCTGGGAATTGCTTTAGAAAAGACAGGGACCTATCAGAGGGTTAGTTAGAATATTGGCATCTGTTCTAACCACTGAAAATTGTTGGCTACGACTTTGGGAAGTACCATATAAAACCCCTTGATTTCCTGTAGGTGAGTCCTTTTTCTTCTTTCCTTTGGCCAGAGAGAGACAGGTAACATCGAGCTGGGCCTGCTGCTCCCCCTTTTTGGGGGAAGGAGAGGTTGCTGCTTTAGAACAACTACTTTCTCTAAACTTCCCTTGAGCAGGGAGAGATCTCTGCTGGGCCCCTGATAAGAGCTATAGGCACCATTTAGGCTGAGGCCACCCCGATTTACACTGAGGGGTGGGCTGAGAAGGCATTTATGATCCTGCCTGGTTTTTTTTGCGATTCCGGACTGCCCGGGTGCTCTGATCTCTGATGTTTCTCTGTGAGTTCTTCCTCCCTCACCAGCGCAGTCTTGAACATCTAACACTACAGAAGGAGAGACAAAGACTCTAGGCAGATTTAACCCTTTCCTGGCAACATGAAGCTTCCAGAGCTTAGCCCTTCTCTGAGAGAGTAAGAAAGGACAGAGTGAACATAGAGAAAAAAACCAGCATGATGTCAGTAGAACAAGAGTGAAAAGACTATTGGGACAGAGGGTTGAAGAGTTGGTTGTTCCATTCTTACTTGAGCCATGGAAATGAACTCTATATTTAGATCATTCCTTTGAATCATGGGTGTAGATATCGCTTCGCTGGGCTCCAGGATGGTGTGGATGAAATGTGGACGAGAGATTTCTGAAGTTGGGTTTTAGAAGATGAGGTTTATTATAAAGGATGTGAGGCCTTGCTTTGCGTTGCCAGGCGCAACTCGTGGCAAGGCCTAGGGAGTGGGGGAAGGGAGAGGTATGGAGTGGGGGAAGGGAGATGTAGGGAGAGGAAATTCCAAGAGGAAGATCCTCAGGGAAGGGTGCCAGGCAAAGAGGAAGAGGGGTAAGAGACCAACCCACTCCACTCTCTCAGCCCCCTGATAAGGGGGCTTCAAGGTGGGCTGGAACAAGACTTGGGCCAATGGGGTTACAGATACTTGATACTTTAGGGGAGGGTTACAGATGTGGGATGAACCATACATTGGGGGGTGAGACAGAACATTCCATTTGACCTTTGGACCTATCTGTAGGTAACATTCAGCTGGTCACATAACTGTTTTCCCAGACATCCAGTAGCTAGGACATCTCAAACATCAAAACTTACTTTCAATTCTATCTCACTTACAGGTTTCACATTCTCAGAATCTAAGCAGTCATATTTATAGGGCTTTCTGGCTTCATCCTCCCCAACACATGGGAAAGATATGCATTTGGGGAGATGATTGTTTAGATTTGTGTGTGGATTTGAGCAAAGGGGTTTGTGATGGACTTACTAAGAGTAATCTTATAAGATGCTTGAACAGGGATAAAGATGAGAAGCCCCCTGCGCCAGTGAAGAAGTGAGAAGATATCTCTGTACCTTGAGATGAAGAATCCTTTGCTTTGGAGTTATTCATCTTTAAAAAGTGACACCCCAGCATGCAAAAGTCTAAGAACCATGAGCCATAAGCAGCTTGGGGACCTGCTAATGGGAGGGTCACAAAGGCAGGTTTCTCCGGGCGGTTGTTTTTGTGACAGTTCAAAAACCCACAAGAGAACTGTTCTAAGTTGTCAGTGGGACCCATGACTCAAAGAGAGACTCTTCCCCTAAAGGATTGATGAAAGAGTATTATCAAATAGTGAAACTGACTGAAAAAAACAAGTTTTGTTTCTTTATGTTGTTTTGTAGGAAAGTTAACAGTTTGTGAGAGGAGGGAAGAGTGTTTTTGGAGTTTCATTCTGTTTTGTTTTCCTTTTTTGTTCCTCCAACTTTCTTTTTCTATTCTTTTAGTGTGTGTTAATAAAACTATTTGTTCATTTTTAAGGTTGAGCCTGCTTTGTTTTTCTCCTAGTCTCTCTCCCACAGAAAGAGTAAGTACTAAGACCAGAATTTAGTGAATGTGAAACCACTGCCACAGATCTCTGTCCTGCAGTCTCTCCAAGCCTCCGTTGAACACCCAGTCCAGAGAAGAATGTGGAAGAGTCAGGGAGTCTTCTCAAAACCAACTCCGTGCTTCTTCTTGCTCTCGGAACCAGTCTTAAAGGTACAGAACTCAATATACAGCACAAACAGAACAGACGATTGAGGATACAAGCATCATAAAGTCACCCTAGGACATCAAAGAAGGCTTATTCCTCCCCAATAAACAGTGCTGGCAAACTGAAAATAGATGAGGAAAGGGCTGAGGTGCTCAACAGCTTTTTCGCCTCAGTCTCTAGTGGCAACTTCTCTTCCCACAGTTCTCAAATGAATAAACAGCAGGATGGGGACTAGGGGAGCAAGGTCCTTCTCACTGTAAGATCATGTTCGAGACCACCTGAAGAACCTGAACATACATAAGTGTTTTAGACCCAACGAGATGCATCTCAGAGTCCTGAGGGAATTGGCTGATGTAGTTGCCAAGACAGTCTCCATGATATTTGAAAAGTCATAGCATTCAGTAGAAGTCCCAGGAGGCTGGAAAAGGGGAAACACTGTACCCATATTTAAAAAGGGTAGAAAGGAGGACCCTGGGAACTACTAACCTGCCAGCATCACCTCTGTGCCTGGGAAGATCATGGAACAGATCTTCCTGGAAGCTCTGCTAAGGCACATGGAGGAGAGGGAGGTGATTTGGGACAGTCAGCATGGCTTCACCAAGGGCAATTCCTTCCTCACCACCTTGTGTCCTTCTATGATGGGGTGACTACATCAGTGGACAAGGGAAGGGCTACAAATGTCGTTTATATGGACCTCTGTAAAGCCTTTGACACAGTCCCACACAACATCCTTCTCTCTTAATTGGAGAGAGATAGAGTCAATGAGTTGACTGTTAGATGGATGCCTTGGTTTAGAAGACAGGTATCTGCTAGGGAGGGGCGGGGCCTCTCTAGGAATGGGGGAATTCCAATCCCCTCCCTCTAAGTTATTATAATTTAGAAAATTAAAGGGGCTTTTCAGGCAGGGCTATGGGGAAAGAAATAACAGTTCTTTACTAGTAAATATAACAAGGCAAACAAACAACAACAACTACAGCAATAATAATAAACAGAACCAGGAACCTCAAGGGGCTTTGTTTCACTAAGCCTGGGGCAGTCTGATCTCTTGGGACTCTGAGAACACCAAGCTGGAATGGTGGAAAACTCCCAGGCTGGTGGCTGGAAAGGCAGGATGTCCCGGCAGGCAGGGGGGTGTCCTGGCAGGCAGGGGCATGAGGGGCTACAGCGTAGCAAGAAAGAAAGCAGTGCTGAAGAAGCCGTGACTCCCGAGCAGGGCTGGCCCAGCTCCAGCAGGCAGGCGAAGGAGCTCAGAATTCCTGGGCACACGAGCAGATTGATGATGGTAGATCTCCCAGGACCGGACTTTCTGTTGACAGTGGACTTCTCCCACAGCAAAGAGCAGTCTGACTGTCTTCTCCGATGCCCAGAGCAAACAGGACCCCCAGCTCCCCCAGCCCTGTCCTTTCCCCTCCCCCAAAACTGGAGTATCTTCCCCCTCCCATCTTTGCCATGTCTTTTGTGTTGGTCAAGCACTCTCTAAGCACCATACTCAGTCTCTTAGCAACTTATGGGGAAAAATTCTTTAAGAAAAAAGGAACAAACCTAACCCCAAACAATGGGTAAGAAAATTGTGGATGGCCACATTGTTGCCTTTTTGGCCCCTGAAATCATGAGCCAGACACGGTTAGGTGATAAATGCAGTTACCTTTTATGAAGGGTCCCTTTAGGTGCACAACACGCCAAAAATGTGCCAAAGATGCACACGTGACATAGAGCGAGTACAGTTTTATAAGTTTGGCAAATTAGAATAATTAACAAGAACCTCCAATTAGAAACACAGGTGGAGGTAATTCTGCCCCTTGGTTCGACCCTCTTCTGAAGCCCCTCTTCCTCGCTACTGGCTCTACCTTGTTTATGAGAAAGTGTCTCAACCTCAATTCTCAGAAGATAGGGCCCTAGGAATGTGTTTTGCCTTTCTTTCTAACAGGATAGGAAACTTACTAGCTATGAATCTGTATATTTACACAATAATAGGATACAGAACTAAATATATATGAAGAATATATAAAAGCAAAAACCAGTTTGGCATTAACATCAAAAGGGTAGTAGTCAATGGCTCAGAGTCCCGATGGACATCAGGGGTCTGCACTGGGACCAGTGCCATTTAATGTCATCATTAAGGACATAGACAAAGGGATCAAGTGCACCCTCCGCAAATTTGCCGATGACACCAAGTTGAGTGGTGCAATTGACTTACCTGAAGGACAGGATGCCATCCACACGGACCTGGACAAAATAAAGAAGGGGGCTGGGTTGGTCTTGCACAGCCTGGTTTTTGGTGCAGGGGGGCCACAGAGGTGGCTTCTGTGAGAAGCTGCCAGAAGCTTCCACCATATCTGACAGAGCCAATCCCTGATGGTTCTGAAGATGGTTATGCTGCTGGCCAAGTCTAGGCCAATTAGAGGTTGGTAATGCATCTGTGATAACATATTTAAGAAGAAAATCAAAACAAAGTGGGCACACAATTTAGATTTCAGCTAGAAAAGAGGAGGAGGTGAGAGCATGTGGGTGAAATTGTTGCATCGTGTGGCAGCAATGTGTTACTATATTATGTGAGCTTCTGTGAGATGTTTACAGTACTGACTTAATTTTCTCACAGTTTCCTGATGTAAACATCTCATTTTTCCACATTCCTTTCTGATAATAATCAACTGATGGACTTCTAGCCTAGCCAATAGAATAGAAAGGTAGTAGCCTTGTTCTCCAATCCCTAGTCATTCTTCAAAACCTATAAAGCGAGGTCTTTGTAAACAATAAACACCCTTTCCTTCTTCAGCCTTCATTTTGTGTAGTCAAATCTGTGAGTATTTAATTGTGTCCACTAGCGACACAGCAATGATCATCGTGCCCAGGGAGGTTACAATTGCCAGCATAGGAACACACAAGATGAGTCTGTTTTGTTAAGCTCAAGAATCCATTTATTCCCGCCCCCCCCGGCCTGGGGAGGGGGTGAAGACGAAGAGAGAGCACAGGGGCAGGGTCATGAGGCTATATAGGGTGTTGTAGAGGCAGGATTTTCAAAGAAGGAATTAAAAAAGGTAAGATGATCTTAAAACAGGAGCACTCACAACTCCACTGTTTATAAATTGATTAAAAGGTGTGTTGAATAACTCATAATAAGGGGATTCTCGGGAATATGACTTATTGGTTTGCAAAACAAAAATGAACATTATTAAGCTAAATTAACAAGCATTCGAAACATAATTACAAAGTAACAGAAATTATGTTAATTAAATGAATACATTTTTACTTAGTGGGTTAATAGTTCAATCTCCTTTGGCTTTTGATCTTCTCACCAGAAGGGGTACAGTTCTTGGATCTCCTCTTTCACGAGGGGCATAGTCTTTAGTGTTTGATCTCTGCTTTAGTGTGGGAACTGACAGTCGTCAGAAATTAGATTTTAGGCTCCAGGCAGTGTAGCGGGATTTTTGGAGACAGACACAGAGAGGCCTGACAATGCTGGGAAAGTTCTGTTGTTTTAGCACTGTCAAGGATGATGAGCCTGAGAACCAGGACACCGAGCCTGAGAACCAGCTTTTTCCCTCAACAAAGTGTAAACAGGTAACTGCAAAGGAATGCCTATGCAGATAACACTAGCCAATAGCAAATAGTAAAATGCCGTGTGAACAGCTTGTGCACAAGAATGATATATGTATAAAAGAACCCTGTGTACCCTCAATAAATGGAGCATTCACCACTACTTCTGTGAAGAAGGTGTTTGACTCTGGCTGTTCCCCGTGTTTTTGTTTTTGTTTTCATTTTGCTTTTCTTTCTTTTCAAAAATCACCTTCAATTGGCACCTGAACTTCGGACCTTGGGATGACGACCCGGAGGAGAAATTAGCAGTGGGACGCTGAGCGGTTGGATGCTGAACTCGCCGACAGATGCAGCTGCATTGAGGTGAGACCCTCCGGAAAATAGCGGTCAGACGCTGATCTGCCAAGAGATGCATCAGCATTGAGACAGAAGCTTGTCGTCCTTGCAGAGTGAGAGGCTGAGCTGGTAAGGGGAACAGGGGGCAGTTTCTTGAAAAAAGGTGGAAGGCTTTGAGTACTCACTTCCCTGCCCCATTGATGATGGCAAGCATGGAATGCAAATTTACTGCCGCATTGAAGTTATTTATTATTATACTCTCTGAGAGAGGAAATACAGTAGCAGAAAAAGTACTACAAAAGCTGATTAACTGGGCTCGGGGAAATGGACATTTAACAACTCTGCCGCACTGCGAAGTCGGGGAGGCACCACAGGGCCCCTGCCATGCCCTCTGGCTGCCTCCGGCGCCCCGGCACCGTCACTGGCCGATGCCCGGCTCGCCGATCCTGGCCCACAGACCGCCCCCGTCCCTCCGCGGCAGCGGCTCCATCATGCGTGCCGCTCCCTCCAAAACACAGCAACAGGCAGGACGAGGAGGAAGCGGCCCCCGAGAGTCCGCACCGCCCCGCCGCCGCCGCTGCCACCATGGGCTGGGGCACTCCCAGCGCCACTGCTCCCACAACGCATGCACCGAGTGCCCCCCTTTTCCCGGCTGTGCCCGAAGAGACACCGGTAGACCAAGAGAGGGGAACCTGTGACCCCTGCTGTCGACCACCTTCTCCCGACAATGTTCTGCTGCTGGACGAATTAGAGGAGCACCCCAATGATGGAGCAGAACCCCCGGCAGAACCCTCGGCAGAACCCACGATTGGTTTAAAAGAACTGCCTGAGCAAATTCAGGCAGTGATGGAACGACTGGATGAGCGAGGGCAAGCAGCAACTAAGCTGCTGCTGGAAAAAGCCCAAGAACTATCTACAATAAATGCTAAAAATCAGGAGAAGCCAACATTGTTTAGCTCCCAGTTAACTCCAATGCAAAAATTTCTAGAACAAACTGCAGAAAGCAGTTCCCAGGCAACACCTTTGCCTGCCCCCCCCCATGACTCAATGGTCCAAAATTATAGGTGATGCTATACTAGAAGGACAGTGGGAACCCGCAGGACACATGGCATGTCCTGTAATGTGTCCTGTCGTGTTCAGAGATGGCAATCCTGTGTGTGAGCAGTATGAATGGAAAATCTTGCAACAGGCAAAAACAAAAAAAACACAGTAAAAGAGCACAGCTTGAAATCTGAAAAGTGCTCGAACAATGTTAGATTGGATTCATACTGCAGATATCCATTCTCCAGCCTGGACTGCCCCCAATCTGATCACCATCATCAAACTGTTAATAATATATTTAAAACTCTGTTATTAGTATGTTACTGCTCAACAGCTTCAGAGCAGTCACCTTCCTAGACATTCATTGCTTGTGCCTGTGGCATTCCAGTCCTTGGATGCTACAGATGGAAAACAAGCAAGAAGGACAAATAGCAGCACTCTGTTAAGAGAGCTTTTTAATCATGGCTGTGATTTATTGTCCACAGTCTTTGTGGTTTTAGAAACTTGTATTGTTGTGCAGCTGGACACCAACCCTGATTGGATGTTCTTCTGTTGTTTTGCTGTGACATTCATGTTTTACTGTGCACACTGACAGACGTACGTCTCAAGAACTCTGCGCTTTGGCATGATTGATGTGACTGAAATACAAATCTTCATAATAATCATGCATTTACTGGCAGTGATTGGAAGACCATCTTTTTAACAATCTGATTCCAAGACTGAATATTGAGGTGCAGTTGGCAAAAATGGATCCACTTTAGCAGGAACAAGTGTCCTCTCACCTTTTCTTCATATTAGCTCTATGATTGCCTTGGCTGCAATGATCTACAAGAAATCTACTGTGCAGCTCTTTGAGAGGCATCTCTGCCTCTACATCCTGACTTTTGGCTTTGTGGCTGCCAAGATCACAAATCAACTGGTGGTTGCCCACATGACCAAAGGTGAAATGTATTTATATAAAACAGCATTCATAGGCCCAGCATTGCTGTTCCTTGACCAGTGTTTTAACAGCTTTATTGATAAATATATTGTCCTCTGGATTGCCCTGATCCTGTCCCTGTTTGACCTGCTCCGATACTGTGTCAGCGTGTGCAACTGGAATTGCTGCCCACCTGCACATCCACCTGTTCCGCATCAAGGGCTGCCCCATGCACTCAAACCACCACTAGGGATGGGAGCTGCCACAGGGGAATGGAAAAAGAGATAGGTTTCTACAGGAATGGATGAAGACTTGTAAGAGACAAATGCTAAAAGCAAATGAGAACAAAGTAATGTATAATAATCAATGTTGTATAACTTTTCTTCTTTGTTATTAGTAACACTCCTTAACTAGTCTCCTGCCTGAGAGAGTGAATTCCGAGTTCACCCTAGTCAGCTCTCCATGTAGTCAACTCTGTTGGTTCCAAGCCTGGAAAAGCATGCAGGAAACAAATGCTCTGTCTTTGTAATTACCTTGATTACTAATTTCTCTCTATATAGTGAATGGATCCCCACCAACTGGAGTTTCTAATGTAGTATAATTACAGCTGCAATCTGACTTGCTTTTAATTTTAACACTTCATCATCTCTTAGCGAAATACTTGTTTAGTGTCCACTTGGAATTTATTTACTAAAGACTTAAGCTGGTGAAAACCCAAAGATATCTTACTAAGTTGTGTGGCTGCAGCAGCTGCCAAGTAAGAGCCAAGCTGGGGTGGTTTTTACTCGTGCATTGCTGACAAAGCGGTTTCATGCTGAACAGGGTCACAGTAAGCCTTCTGCACGCAGTGAACACCGCAAGCCCTCTGAAGATAAAAAGCCAGATGGTCAGCTCCGGAGAAGATAAGAGGAACACTTCTGGCCAGAGCAGCTGATCTCAAATTCATCCCAGACTGACAGATCTCCAAGGGCCCTGGAATCTGTCACTCTGAAACCTGCTGGTCAGCGATCAGGACACCTCTGAGGTGAATTCGACAACAGCTGCACCCAAGCTTTGAGCTTTGCATCTGGACCACAGTGGGTACCGAGTAAATGGACTTGTCCAGCAAGGAAGGAAAAGAAGGAAGAAGGATCATCAAGTCCTTGCTGAGACAGCTGGTGGTTGAGGCCGCTGATGAACAACGCCCTCCTGAACCAGACTGGGTTGTAGCGTGCATTTTTGATCACCAAGGCCCCTTGGGATCGTTGGAACTTTCCCAGGACTTGCATGAGTGGCAAGAAAAAGAGTGTCCTCAGTGTCAGGGAGTAATAGTTATAGAAGTGAGCTGCGGAGTTTGTGGTGCACAATTTGAGAGAGAGACACCAAAGCTTTGGTGTAAGGGTGGTTTGTGTGACCATTGCTATAGTGGTACCCTTGGTGCCTTTTATCAAGCAGCACAGGTAGTGTTGAGAATACCTAACCCTGTTCCTGATGATTTTGGTGGAGTAGCAGATTGGGGATTTGCGCAGACAGTGTGGGCCATTAAGAGAGAGATATGGTAGGTCCGCATGGTAAGACGTTCTTGCATGTTGCGTGCCTTTTGCTCATGGTGTCAACAAGTGTTGCAAGATCTTCTCAATTAGCTCATCAATTTTCTAAGAGAACTAATGTATGGGTGACATTTGCCAAAATGACTGGACAGGATTCTATTTGCCTTAGCCTGGCCAATCCCCAAGACCCATTCAGAACTTGTTTAATAAGAACACCCCTTTGGAGCCCTCACGAATTTAAAGGTTATGTGAAAAATTAGACATTTCTGAATTTTACTGTGGCAAACACCACAGTGTGGACAACAGATTTCACAGCCATCCAGGCTGATGAAGACTGGCAGTGTAAAAATTAGAGAGCAACCTAATGATATGCTTACTCCACCACCTGAAGAATTAGACCTCCTTGAATGTATGAATGCCAGCTCTACAAATAGAAGTGAGGGAGGTTGGGTGTCCTTTGAGCCCCCCACAGAGCAGATTCTAAATATACATAGCCAGAAATGGGCTGCAATAAATTCAGCTTGACTATCTAGTAGCAGTGTACACCAACAACTCTATTCCAAATGTAATTTGACTGGCAAACCAAAGCGATGCCTTCCATCAGGAACATTTTTAATATGTGGGGACCCCGCTTGGAATGGAGTCCCAGCCAGCCCACATGAGGGCCCATGCTATTTAGGGAAGCTTGCCCTGTTTCACCCTAACATAACCGCATTGATAACTTTAGCAAAAATCACTCAGAGAAAACGTGCCATACATGAGTTGGACTGTACAGACATAGTGTTTCTGTCCACCCAGGGATGGCAGTTGTTTCTGCTCACTCAGTGTCACGATCCGCTCATACAAGCGGGGGTCATGATGGTTCGCTTACTGATCTCAGAGTGCAAAACACAACACAGAGGGGATTTCAGCATTAAAACAAATGCACCTTTTATTGATTGACCATAGCAAATGCGATAGAGGGATTAAGAGTGAGAGAAAGAGATAGAGAAAGAGATAGAGGAAAGGGGGGATATAGCTACCAAACATGGAGACGGAGTCCTCGTGGTTCGGTCGATGGGTCCGCCTGTCACGTCGGGGAGAGTCTCTCTCAAAATCTCTGGTTAACTCAGGGGTTTTTATTATAGTCCTCAATCACGGGGGGGAACAGGTAAATCTGTTGAAGCCACCGAGGGGGAACAGGTAGTCCATGTTCTTAGCAGTAAGCGAGAGCCATTGTCTTCTTGGTCCAACGATCACGCCTCCAGGCAAACATCTCGCTTCAGTTAAGTCAGCCCCCATCCCCTGAATTAGGGTTGTCGGGGTCTCATGTCTCAGTCCTTGAGAGGGGCTTCATATAGGGGTCTCAATCTCAGTCCTTGGAAGGGGGGTTTTGATCTCTGTCTGTCACGGTGGTTGCGAAGCAGATGAAGGATTTTCCGTGGGGGACCACCAAAGTTACCCCAGAAAGTTCCCTTGGCCAAGAGGTGGGGAAATTCATAGGCTATTGTCATGAAGCAGGGACTGTGAAGCAGGTGTAATCTTCAGGTACAGAACTACCATTACACTGCTCAAAGCCCGTGTACCGTGGCATGGTGACACAGGAAAATGCACCTGCAGACAATTGGCAAGCATCCACCTCGAGCAGGCCAGAACTGCAGTGGGGTCCTCAGGGTCCTTATGACGATCGTGAGGCAATTGAGGGGAACTTCAGACAGACTCTTACACTCAGGGACGCCAGTTGTTTCTGCCCACCCAGGGACGGCAGTTGTCGGGGGCTCCTTTTTAGGAGCTTAAATTCCCCGGCATTCAGGTGGTTTTAGAGTCCTGGCCCTCTGCAAAGCTCTGTGCCAAACGCAGGAAAAGACGGAGTCTTCAAGGTTACATGCTTCGTTTATTAGTTCTTATCTTACAATTTTCTCAGTGTCCAGCAAGATGTTTGCTGCGGCTCGGACATCTGGTGACTCCTCCCAAGCTGGGTTGTCCTTATCTTTTATACTAATTGCTACGTATTTTATATTTACTATTGCTTACCAATGTCTATCACTATTACTAAAAAGGTCATCTTTACTCTGACCCAATCCTCACTAACTACTTTGTGCCAACATCACTGCAGAAATGGAGTGAGGGAACAAGAAGGAAGAAGAAGGAGACAACGCCCAAAATTCTCTATCTTGCCCCATTCACTTCAATGCCAAAAATCCCAAACCCACTGTTTTTTCACCCTGTGATAAGCTAAACTACTATTTTTCACACTCTTGTGGCCTGCAATGCTTCCTGCAGTGCAAGAAGCTTCTCCCATGGACTAAAATCAAAGCCAGTCTCTGAGCTCTCGGCTCTGGGCTGGGGTCCCAGACCCCCCTGCCCAGGTCCTGACCCTCCAGGGCAACCAAAGGAATGCCCTGGACTCCAACAACATAGAAGATCCTAAATTCTAGTCCCAAGCTAGGACAGTGTTATCATCCATGTTTATACCAGGAGCAACAGCTGCTAGAGCAATGACCACATTAAAGCAGATGACATGCTGGACCAAATCAGAATTGAATTTAACTAGTCAAATTTTAGATGAGCTATCAGCGGATGTTACCAGTGTTAATCATGCTGTTTTGCAAAACCGTGCTGCAATTGATTTTTGCTTTTAGTACATAACCAAAGGTGTGAAGAGTTTGAAGGAATGTGTTGAATGAACCTGTCCAACCATTCTGGATCAATTCACAAAAATTGCAATTAATGAAGAACAAATTACATGATGCAAAAGAAAGTGATGATGTATTTAGAAATTAGTTAAGTAGCCTTAAGATTACAAGATAGCTGAAGTTTGTTATTAAGCAAGTGTTTGTTATATTATTACTTATATTATTAAGATTATTAGTACTAAGTTGTGTAATGTCATATATTAAGAATATGTTGTGTAAGACAATATCTAATGCTTAGCTTGTGCAAAAGAAAAAGGAGGAATTGTAGCAGGATTTTTGGAGACAGACACAGAGAGGCCTGACAATGCTGGGAAAGTTCTGTTGTTTTAGCACTGTCAAGGACATTGGGCCTGAGAACCAGGACACTGAGCCTGGGAACCAGCTTTTTCCCTCAACAAAGTGTAAACAGGTAACTGCAAAGGAATGCTTATGCAAATAACAGTAGCCAATAGCAAGTAGTAAAATGCCATGTGAACAGCTTATGCACAAGAATGATATATGTATAAAAGAACCCTGTGTACCCTCAATAAATGGAGCATTCACCACTACTTCTGTGAAGAAGGTGTTTGACACTGGCTGTTCCCCGTGTTTTTGTTTTCATTTTGTTTTTCTTTCTTTTCAAAAATCACCTTCAAGGCAGTAGCTTGAAGCCTGTGGGAAAAGCCAAGTACATTACTGTCTCACTTTGGCCTAGGAAATCATAATGAGGAACCCAAAACAATCCTTGTAGATATAACCTTCCTGATACCTGGTGTTTTTACAAGTTGTTTACTGGTAAAGATGTTTACAAGAAGGTGTAGGTTCTAAGAGACCAATAATATTCATTGCACCAAAGTACAATATAAAAGACCCTGTCTTTCAATAAACCTTTGTTATAATGCCCTCCAAAGAAACTGGAGTTCTACATATTGTTATTTGAGCCGTCCCGCATGGTAACAATACTTAATACTGGTGTTGCAGGTGTTACTCTGTTAGATTGATGATGACCACTGTTAATCAAGGAATGGTGAAAGCGGCAGTGGTAGAGCTGGCAGCAGCACAGCAGGGCCCAGCCCTCTCTTGGCGCTGCCCAGCTCTGCCACGCCTCCCCTGCTGCACTGACCCTCATGATAACTTCTAATTATCCTCCTCCGATTTTGTTGGTAATAAATTCATTTTGTACCTTTAAGTTGAGCCTGTTTTGCCCTTGGAGTGTTTTCTCCTGGTCCTTATCTCAACTCATGAACTCTTAGTTAATTTTTTTTTTTTTATCTCCTCTGTCCAGCTGTAGCAGGAGAGGGTGAGTGAGAGCAACTTTTGTGGGTGCCTGGCATTTGGCCGATGTAAAACCATGACAGGGTGGATTTGGTGTCTTCTCAGTTCTTCAGTGGTGCAGCTGGCTTCTTATCTCACCTCTCTCTGTTCAAACATCTCATTGGATCACAGGATCACAGCTACTAGTTCAATATTCACTCAGTCCATCACAAATAACTTTGCTCAAATCCACAAATCTAAATAATCATCTCCCAAAAATGCATATTTTTCTCATGATTTAAAGGGATATTCTAATATATTACAATTCATTACCATGGCCCAAAAGAGAAGTCCAGCCTAAAATGGCAACTCCTCAATCCCTTCCCCTAATTAGTCTTTCACTCTCTCTTCACTGACTTCTATCTCATGCTGTGTCTTCTCTACATTCACTCTGTCCCTTTCCTCTCACTCAGAGAAGGGTTAGGGCTTTTGAAGTTCTATCTGTGCAAGGAAAGAGTTAATATTTTGCCCAGGTCCTCTCTCCATTGGGCTGCAGCTCAAGGTGTCATATTTCAAAGTCCTGCTGTTGGCAGAGGGAAAGAGAGAGCTCACACAGAGATATCAGAGCAGCCCAGGCAGGCAGGAATCTCAGTGGTTAAGTAGGCTGGTGGATGCCTCCCCCTCCATCCCTCAGTCTCATCCGGGGTGACCCGGTTCAGAGCTGCTCCCTGGGGCCCATGGAACATCTCTCTCATCCTGAGCCAGCAGCAGGGCAGGCTTTAAAGTCAGCCGGATGTCAGCAGCTACTTGAGCCCGGGCTCGGTTTGGGACAGGGCATAATCCTTCCCCTCCCTCGGCCCAAGAATCATTGGGCCCAGCCTGGCCGAGATGGCTGCAGCCCAGGCTGGGCCCGGGCTGGGCCACAAGGCCCGGGGGGGCCACGCAGCTGAGCGGGGCCAGCCCTGTTACCTGTTCCAAAGCAGGGAGGAAAAAGGCAGTTTCCCTGTAGGGGGCTTTCCCCGTTTTTCAGGTGGTTTCAGGGTCCTTTGCCCCCCTGCACAGCTCTGAGCCAAGCCAAAGGAAGAGACGGAGTTTTCAGGTTCTGATTTTTCAAGGTTGCATACTTTGTTTATTGTTTCTTATCTTACAATTTTCTCAGAGTCCGACAAGGTGCTCACAGCTGCATGGACTCCTCACGTCTCCCCCCGAGCTGGGCTGTCCTTATCTTTTATACTAATTGCTACGTATTTCTTATTTACTATTTCTTGCCAATGTCTATCACTATTACTAAAAAGGTCATCTTTACTTTGACCCAATCCTCACTAACTACTTTGTGCCACATCACTGCAGAAATGAAGTGAGGGAAGGAGAAGGAGAAGAAGGAGACAACGCCCCAGATTCTCCATCTTGTCCCCATTCACTTCAATGCTAGGAATCTAAAATTACTATTTTTTCACCCTGTGATAAGCTAAACTACTATTTTTCACACTCTTGTGGCCTGTAAACCTTCTCTCAGTGTAGGAAGTTTTTCCCATGGACTGAGATCAAAGCCAGTGTCTCTCTGAGCTCTGGGCTGGGGTCCCAGACCCCCCTGTCCAGGTTTCTGACCTTCCAGGGCAACCAAAGGAATGCCCTGGACTCCAACATCTCCCCCTCCTGTTTGAACCAAGAAGACTTCCTTGGCCACCTTGTCCATGGCTTGCCGTATACATAGAAACAAACACGGCAAAATCATGAGAAGGATTACAAGCCCTACTAAAATATATATAACTATCTTCAAAATTTCCTTCCACAATGGTGAAAGGTCAAACAAATTGAACAAACCATCCATCCATGACCCAGTTACTTCTCCAAGTTTGTTCACACTCTCCTGCAATTGCCTGATGTTCTCATGAATGGATTTGGAATGATCCGACAAATTCATGCAGCACATTCCCTCAAATTCCTCACATCCATGCCCATGGGTCAGAAAAGATAATCAATCACTGCCCTGTTTTGGAGAGTTGCTCGTCTTACACTGTCAATGTCTAACAACATGTCAGTGCAAGAGAGAGAGCTCGGGCATGTTTGCTCAGCCAACAACCCACCCGATCCAATTGTGTCAAGGCTGCTCCTGATGCTGCCTGTGGTGAAAAAAGTGCAACCGCAATTCTCTGAGCCTTGCTCCATGTGTGAACATCATCATCACAATTTGGATTGTACATTTGGACAGATCTTTTCCCTCTATGTTTTAGTTTTCTCATCAGTGTCATGTTGAGTGTTAGCAATGAAAGCATTCCAATGCTGCAAGGAGCACCTGTGGTATTTGCGGGCTAAATTTTGTCCCCACAAATGAAAAAGTTTCCCCTCGACAACTGGGCTGGAACATGATTGGATGGTTTTCTCAGCATCTTAGTGGAATTACACCAAGATGATGAATTTCTGTAAAAATTGAGGTTTGGAGTGACGTCTATTGTTTTATTTTGTGTCACTCCGGAAAGGCCGAATTTCACACAGAATTGCATTTGGACCGATCCAAGAATTTCCAGTTCCTGAGGTTCAAAAGGAGCCACAGGAAGGAATTTCATCCAAACATCCCATTGGTCCACTGGATTTACAATGGACTTTGAAATCACTGGAGGGATGTTTTCTGGAATCGACCATTTGCTCACTGGCAACCCCACTAAACATGTTGAGAAAGGTTTCCCTGGTCTTGAGTGTGTCAGGCAGATGGTATCCAAACCTGATGCATTGGCTAGAGTTTCCCAAACATTCTCTTTTGGTTGGGCCACGGGCAAAACTGCCACATTGCTCAAGGCAACCAAGGAGAGAATGAGGCACAAGGATAGTTCTTTCATGTTCAATGGTCTTTTTCCCATGGGAATCCCTAAAAATGCAACACTACCCAAGCCCCAAAGAAAACTCAAGTCCCAGAGTCTCTTTTGCACGTAGAACGAAGGGATGTCTGCTGTTTTGACACCAGCTCACGTCTGCGTGCCCACTTCTCTTCCTCCGGTCTTGGGGTCCGCTTCTGCTTGCGTCTGGACGCGGTACGGTTTCACGTGCCTCACCGCCAGCCACTTCGGTCTGACCGCTGTGGAGACACAAGCATATCCCTTGCCCCAAGTTATTAATTTGAATGGCCCTTCAATCTGTCCTGTTTCTGGGTTTCTGACCAAAACCAAAGGATTTTCCTTCAGCTTTGCTCTTGTGCTGTTTGAAAAATGTCTGATAATTGGTGGAGTTGGCTCTGCAAAAGAGCCATTTAGAAAATTCAACACATACAAGGCTTTATTCAAGCGCATGTTTGGTGTTGCATCTGCTTCTCCTCTTTTTTGTCTGTCCAAAAGGGATTTTAATGTTTGATGTGTCCTTTCAATGATTGCTTGACCTGTTGGAGAGTGTGGGATACCAAAGGTATGATGGACACCCCACCTCTTCAGGAATTTGTCAAGCACTTTCCCTATATATGTTGGTCCATTGTCTGTTTTGATTTCTTGTGGCACGCCCAATGATGCAAATGCCTGCAAGAAATGTCGACAAGCATGTTATGCTGTCTCACCTGTGTGCAATGATGCAAAGACTGCACCTGAAAATGTGTCAACTGAAACATGAACATTTTTGAGTTTCCCAAAAGATGGATATTTTGTGACATCAGTTTGCCATAACTGCAAACTGTGCAATCCTCTTGGATTGACTGCTCCCATGGAAGCAGGAGGTTGTACAAGCTGACAATCTGGACAAGCACTAATGATTTCCTTTGCCTGACTTTTGGAAATGTGAAAAGCGTCCATTAGTGCTTGAGCATTCTGATGAAAGAATGCATGACTCAATTTTGCCTGTTCAAAAATGTTCGGTAAAGTCCTTGAAATTGTCATGGTCAATTTGTCTGCATGTGCATTGCCTTCTGCTAAAAAACCTGGAAGGGAAGAATGTGCTCTGATGTGCGTGACAAAATATTTATGTTTTCTGTTTTGCAACAATGTCCTCATGCACAATAAATATGAATATAAATTTTCATTGTCAACTTCTCTCAAAAGTGAACCCTCAAGTCTTTTGACCACATTAGCTACATAAGCTGAATCTGTGATCAAATTAAAAGGTTGCTGGAACAGCTCAAAAGCTCTGACCACTGCTGCTAATTCCACTATTTGTGGTGACCCTTGTACTATTCTTATATCTGATTTCCACTCTCCCATGATGTCATCCTGCCATGTACTTACTGATTTGTGAGTTTTCCCAGAGCCATCGGTAAATACTGTTATTGCATCCAATGGCACCTCACTTATTTTTGGCTTTTCTCTGAAACTTAATTTTGCTTTCAACAGCCTGTGGCTTGGGAAATGAACAGTACAAACACTCGAGTAATTTAATAATGCAATCTGCAAGTCCTCTGATTTCTGCAATGCCCAATCAAAATAATCTTTTTTCAAAGGCAGGTAAATTGTTGTAAAATCTTTGTCTGCCATTGTTTGCTGCCTGGTCCTAGCTTTGATGATGATCTGAGCTATCATTTCCAGACTTGAGAGGATCATCCTCGGAGTGTTACCCTGGTTTTTCTGAGCCTTTTGATTTTCTTAAATGGAGTCAGATCTTTTTAGTTATTGTACAATATTAAGAGCAGTTTTCTACCTTTCCCACAGATGTAACATAAACAAATCCTTTGTTTTTCATTCTCTGTCCTTTGTTTGCATATTTCTAACCTGAAAACAATTGTAACTGACAATTGGTCTGGCCACTGAGGCTGAGGGGTGGAAACCCCAAAAAGCCAATCTTCTGCTAGACCCACAAATGTATAAAAAGTAAGAAATAAACAAAGGGGCTCTCTTCTCTCGGCTCTCTCAGCTAGGAGCTGGATCAGAAGAACCTCTGAAAAAATCTCTTGTCTGTGTGTGATTGCTTTGTCTGTCTCGGTGACACTCGGAGACCTGTAAGATAAAAAAATCCACTCTAAAATCAACAATGGGTCTTCTTGTGATGAGTCCCACTGAAAAATCAACCCATACAACTGTATTTTTTCCCCCAACACTGCAAGAAAGAAAGGTAAAGATGTTACAAAACGATGTGCCTGTCTCTGCTGGAGGGCTCCAGCAATTTTCTCAAGGGCCTGTTGAGAGCTTATCAGAGCAGTGGCTCGCAGAAAAGGGACATGACATGATTAAACTAGTAAGAATTTAGGCCTTAAGGACATGCTATCCTTGAAGGAAGGCTTATGTGAAAAACAGGATGTAAGCCGGATGTGAAATTAGTCAAGTATGGGGAAACTACAGATAAGATGTACTGGTTTTAGCTGTTTCGCAAAAATTAAGGTCGTCGCTAAGTAATGCTTGTGTTAATTAGTTATGTCCAATGATGAGCTTGGCTTTTGCAATATGTATGAGCTAATTATGAAAAGTATAAAAATGTAATGCAACCTTAATAAAGTGAGATCTGCTGACCATGACAGCATGAGGCATTTCTCCCGCGGCTCCGGTAACCCGACCCCGACATCTGGCGCCCGAACAGGCTTCTCCCCCTCCCTCCTCAGAGCTGCGTTGGGCTCGGGTCCTCTGCGACGGTGACTTTTTCGCCCGGGGTGAGCACATAGGTGTGCCCTGCCAACACGCGCTGCCGACGCCTGGAGGGTTGCGACGGTACCGGTAAGCATGGACAGGCAAGCAGCGTATGATCTCTTCGCTTCCCTTTTAAAAAGGCGGGGTGTGAAGGGTCTTGATTAGGTAAGGATCTTCCTTCTCTCCTGGGGCATGCTACCTCTTATGGGTTCTTTGCTAACCCTCATGCTGTGCATGAATTAGCGGAATGGCGTAAATATGGGGACAAGTTGTGGGAATTAGTTTTAGATGATGATAAACCTGCCAAGAAAATGAGCAAGTTTTGGAAGATTGTACAGAATGAACTGCTTGAATGTGAGGCTGAGAAGCAGGCGGTTGTAGCTGCTAAGGAAGCACAGGGGAAAAATAAGATTTATTATGGTCACCCTTCTGATCCTAATCCCCCGGGGGTGGCTTTTGTTGACTTGCCCCCACCGCCGCCGCCGCCGCCGCCCCCGCCATTGCCCTCTAATGCCGACCCCCTGTCTCCCACGCCTCCTGACCCCCCCGCCACGGAGCCGTTCCCCGGAGCCCTTTCGGACCTCGCGGAGGCTATGGCACAGGGCAGGAGAGAGACATGGGCGGCTCTGGCGCAACAGGGGTGGCAAAGGGAAGACCCTGAGCTTGCGGCGGCTGCCCAAGAACAGATTGATACTTGCGCTTTTCCTGTTATTTTTCAACCTAATCCGCAAGGGGGCCAAAGAGCTGAGCTTGTAAATCTTGACTGGAAGCTGCTTTCTCAGCTTAGAGCTACTGTAGCCAGCTACGGAGTTACGAGTGAGCCTGCTAAACAAATGTTAGAGTTTTTGTTTAATGCCAACCTCCTTTTGCCATCGGACATTAGAGGGATCTCTAAACTTATTTATACGCCACATCAGCGGCTACTATTTGAGGCTCGCTGGCGAGAAGAGGCAGCCATGAGTGCTGCCTTGCTGCGACCTCAGGGCAATCCCTTAACAGGACTTACAATGGATGAACTTATGGGGCAAGGACCATTTCATCGAATCGAGGCACAGGTAGCTTTAGGACAGGAGAAGTTAAGGGAGGCTATGGCAGTAGCAAGAAGAGCGATGGGCAAAATCAGAGCTCCAGGCGGTACCCCCATATATATGGGAATCAAACAAGGTAGAGATGAACCCCTAGGATCTTTTGTTGATAAAATAATTGAAGCATTAAGCAAGGCAGGCATTGCTGATCATATGCAGGATGCTTTAGTTAAGCAATGTATTTTACAAAATGGGAATGCTAATACCCGTTCCCTTATAGCTGCAGCCCCAGGTCATTGGAATGTGCAGGATTTGTTAGACAAAGCTGAATCCATGCCTTCAGGCACTCAAGTTTTTATGGTAGAAGCTTTACAGAAAATAGGGGAGGGACTGCAGCAACAAGCGCAGGCTTTTAGGGAGCAAACCGCCTCAGCACATACTCAGGTTTTAGCTGCCCTCGCACCCCTCCAAGCGGCAACGGCGCGTCAGCGCTCTAATACAGGAGGAAGAATGAAATGTTTTCGCTGCGGAAAATTGGGGCATATCCGTCGTGAGTGCAACGCTACCGGTATCTGGTGCGAGAAATGCCGCTCTAACACCCATAACAGCGTCGCCTGTGCCCGGTCCGGATCGGGAAACTGCAAAACCAGCGCGAAGTTGGGCCGCGCCAAGACACAAGTAGCTCCAGCTGCTCTGCCGACAACCAGCTCGTGCCAGCAACCTCCGGCAGCCTCGGATTGGACCTAGCAGCAGCAGTAACTGTTACCTTGTTTAACAACAGCCCGCATGTCGTTTCTACCGGAGTTTTTGGCCCCATTATTGTTAATGGACAGCCTACAGGAGGACTTATTTTAGGTCGCTCATCGGGATCGGTGCTAGGCCTGTTTATTGAACCAGGAGTTGTAGACACTGACTGCGAAGGAGAAATTTTTGTTATTGCCAGTACTCCTTATCCACCAATGAAAATTCTAAAGGGTCAGAGGATTGCTCAATTTGTACCTCTGCCACAATTGACTGCGAACATTTTGCCACGATCCAAGGAGCCACGCGGTACCGGATGCCTTGGCTCCTCAGGAGCCATTACTCTTCCCATTATAGACTTATCTACAAGACCTAAGAGAACCTGCCATTTACATTATCAAGGACAAACAGCCACCTTGCATAAGGCGCTGCTCGATACTGGGGCGGATACTTGTATTGTTGATTTGACAAAATACCCAAAGATGTGGCCTCTCCTTTCATCTAATACTACGGTTTCAGGCATTGGAGGCATTAGATTGGCACAACGCTCCCCTCTCCTCACTGTGGAAGTTGACAATAAACTGGCCAAAGCAGTGTTTTCGTTGACACCATTGCCAGCGGAGGTTGATTGCATTTTGGGACGAGATGTTTTGACACAGCTTGGGTACGTGCTTACTGATCGCCCTTTATCATGACGGTCATTGCTTGGACATTCCCTCTACCGCTGACCTGGACAACTGATGATCCTGTGGTAGTTAAGCAATGGCCGCTAAAAAGGGAAAATCTTGAACAGGCACACCGTTTAGTAGCGGAGCAATTACAACTTGGACACCTTAAACCATCTACCAGCCCATGGAACACACCTGTTTTTATCATCAAGAAGAAATCAGGAAGTTACCGTCTTTTGCAGGACTTAAGAGCAGTTAACCAGCAAATGGAACCCATGGGAGCTTTACAACCAGGACTTCCTAATCCAGCTATGTTACCACAAGATTGGCCTATTTTAGTCATTGATTTGAAGGACTGTTTTTTCACAATTCCCCTACACCCTACGGACACTAAGAGGTTTGCATTTACCCTCCCCTCTTTAAATAGAGGTGAGCCTGACAAACGCTTTGAATGGACAGTTTTGCCGCAAGGCATGCGCAATTCACCTACATTGTGTCAACTATATGTTGATACAGCCTTACAGCCTGTCAGGAGAGCCTTACCTGACACAATCATTTATCATTACATGGACGATATTTTGTTTGCCCAGAGTAACCCATTTGATGTATCCCAAGTACAATTTATTGTCGCTACATTGACTGACTATGGTTTAACTGTAGCCAGAGAAAAAATTCAACTACAAGCCCCATGGAAATATTTGGGATGGACCATCACGCAAAAACAAGTGCGCCCACAAGAACTTACCATTCAGACTGAACCGACTACCCTACATGAAGTGCAGCAATTGTTAGGGGATTTACAGTGGCTCAAGCCCGTAGTAGGCATCCCAAATACACTTTTAGAGGAACTGCGTCCCCTGCTAAAAGGTACTAACCCGTCTACTCCTATTACACTGACACCTCAACAGAAAACTGTGCTTCAAAACATTTTATAGTGTGTTGCCAACGGTTTCGTTACACGCTATAACCCCTCCTGCCCCATTTCTTTAACAATCTGGAATAGCAAAAATCATTTGCTAGGGGCGATCACGCAGGAAAAGAAAACGGGGGAGAGCGCAGAAAAGGGGAAAGACTTAGGAATAATAGAATGGTTAAGCCCTCCTTTGCAGCAAAGAAAAACAATAACACAAAAAATTGAAAAATTAGCTGGCTTAATTGTCAAAGGCCGTCTTCGAGCAATCGAACTTAGTGGGAAAGAGCCCGACGCAATACAACTACCAATGGAAAAAGCATCTTTGGACTGGTTCTTGCTCAACTCTAATAACCTTGCTGAAGCACTATTGCAATCACCCAGTTTGATTACTACAGGCCCCCTCAAACCAAAATTGTTGCATTGGTTCGGAGAATGGCAGCTGATAACTAAGCCGTTAAGAGAAGATCACCCCATTCCTGGAGCAACTACAGTGTTTACTGATGCCGGGAAGCGTTCCCGCCGAGCAGCGGCGACATAGAATGAAAATGGACAATGGCACGATCACATTATCCTGGCAACACCACAAGATAACCTTCAAACATTGGAACTCCTAGCTGTCCTATGGGTGTTCCAAACCTTTTGGGGACCCGTTAATGTTGTTTCTGATTCTCTTTATGTGGTTGGAGTTGCTTCCAGGATTGAAGACGCTAGCCTAAAGGAAGTAAATAATCCTCGATTGGGTGAACTGTTCGTACAGCTCCAACGATCTTTACAAATGAGAGAATGTCCGTATGCTATTATGCATGTCAGAAGCCGCAAATGGACAGAAGGTTTAGGAGAAGGGAACGCTCGAGCTGACCGATTAGTGGCTATTAGTCAGCAAACTGTTTTGCCCCGCACCTTACAAGCCAAAGAGAGCCATAATATTTTTCATCAGAATGCAAAAGGGCTAGCACGAGAATTCAATATTTCAGTTAATGAAGCAAGGGCGATTATTAGAACATGTTCTGTGTGCAGCCATCATAACGGAGGGGTGGGATTAGGATTAGGGGTAAATCCGAAAGGATTGTCTCCAAATGAACTATGGCAAATGGATGTCACGCATGTTCCTGCTTTTGGGAGGATTAAGTATGTGCATGTCACCATCGATACATTTAGTCACTATTTGTGGGCTACAGCACAAGCAGGGGAACAAGCCAAACATGTTGAAAAGCACCTTAACAGCTGTATTGCAGTAATGGGTGTACCTCAGAACATTAAAACAGATAATGGGTCGGCATACTGTAGCCAGCGTATACAACAATACATGCAGTTTTGGAATATTAAGCACACACGGGGAATCCCGCATGTATCCACGGGCCAGGCCGTAGTGGAGAGGGCTAACGGGACTTTGAAACGCTATTTGCTCAAATTCTCAGACATTACAGATCCAAAAGAGAAGTTATTGAGATGCTTATTTGTGTTAAACCATTTGTGTCTTTTTGGAGATAGGACAGTCCCTCCTGTTATTACCCACTTCCAGACAGAGTCCCCTCCCACACCGCCTATTTTTGTCCAGTATAGGGACCCAAAAACAGGAATATGGCAGGGCCCCGCACAAGTGCTTTACTGGGGCCGAGGATATGTTTGTGTTTCGTCCCCAACAGGTCCCGCCTGGATTCCTGCTAGATGGACGCGAGCCGCAATAAATGAACAGCCCCGAAGGGAGGAGGCTTCATCGCTTAAGAAAGACGCTCCAACCACTGCTGATACAGGCTGACAGCCTGCCGGGACTGACTGGGACTCAGTTCGTGATTAACTCTGGAGAGGACGTGCAGTTTGGACTTCTTCCAGCTTTAAATGCTTGTTTGCTTTTAGGACCATGCATTTTCCAATGTATACAACGCATGATGATGTCAATGGTAGAGAATGTAAAAATGTCGATGTTTGCCATAAAAGAAAACGGGGGAAGTGTTGAGAGCTTATCAGAGCAGTGGCTCGCAGAAAAGGGACATGACATGATTAAACTAGTAAGAATTTAGGCCTTAAGGACATGCTATCCTTGAAGGAAGGCTTATGTGAAAAACAGGATGTAAGCCGGATGTGAAATTAGTCAAGTATGGGGAAACTACAGATAAGATGTACTGGTTTTAGCTGTTTCGCAAAAATTAAGGTCGTCGCTAAGTAATGCTTGTGTTAATTAGTTATGTCCAATGATGAGCTTGGCTTTTGCAATATGTATGAGCTAATTATGAAAAGTATAAAAATGTAATGCAACCTTAATAAAGTGAGATCTGCTGACCATGACAGCATGAGGCATTTCTCCCGCGGCTCCGGTAACCCGACCCCGACAAGGGCCTCCGAAGCCTCAGGAGTGAGGCTCCTGTGGGATTTGATGTTATTGTCCCGTTTCAAGAGATTGAACAATGGCACAAGTTCATCATTTGTGATCCCCAAGATGGATCTCATCCAGTTGATCTCCCCCAAAAGTTGTTGCAAATCCTGTAAGTTGTTAACTTCTGCTTTAATTTCAATTTTCTGTGGTTTCACTGTTTGTTCAGTGATTTTCCATCCTAGGTATTTCCAAGGTGCAATTTCCTGAATTTTTGAAGTGGAAATTTCCAAACCTGCATGTTGCACCTCTGTGATCACACAGTCACGAGCCCTCTGCAATTCCTGTTGTGTCGGGGCAGCAATGAGCAGATCATCCATGTAATGAATGATTTTTGCTCCTGGATGTTTCTCTCGAGCTGGAAACAGTGCTCGTGCAACAAACCATTGGCAGATGGTCGGAGAGTTCCGGAGTCCTTGGGGAAGAACAACCCAATGGTATCTCTGCAGAGGCTCCTCCCTGTTGACGCTTGGGATGGAAAAGGCAAATCGAGGAGCATCATCTGGATGAAGTGGGATGTTGAAAAAACAATCTTTGAGATCAATGATCACAAGTGGCCCATCTCTCGGAAGCATTGAGAGAGATGGAAGCCCCAGCTGAAGTGGTCCCATTTCCTCAATGACCTCATTGATTTTTCTGAGATCATGAAGCAATCTCCATGAGCCAGGGGCTTTCTTGCGAACAACAAACACTGGGGAATTCCAGGGACTGTTTGTTGGTACAATGTGTCCCTTTTCCAATTGTTCCCTGACCAAGATTTTGAGAGCACTCAATTTTTTCCTCTCGAGGGGCCACTGATCCACCCAGACAGGATTGTCTGTTTTCCAGGTCAATTTCAAAGTGGTGAGTGCCACAGTGGCCCCCACTAAAAATCCACTTCCAACCTCATGCCCCATTGCACTAAAATGTCCCTTCCCCACACTGTGATGGGTCTGCACAACAAATGGGCAAATGATTGCAGTCTTACCTCCTGGCCCCGAGACAACAATCGCATCTTCACTTTGCAGACACAAGGTGTTCCCCCCTATGCCTGAAAGAGGACTCAAGGGAGCAATTAAATTCCAATTCCTGGGCCAAAAAAGATATGAAATTACCATGACGTCCACCCCCGTGTCGAACATCCCTTTGACTGCGATTGTTTTCTCACCCTGGGTCGATTCACAGACAAGAATTGGTTTGTCTCAGCCTATGTGTTTCACCCAGGAGGCATGAACCTCCATGTGCTCACCTGAAGGAAGATCTTGTTCCCGGAGCACTGGCAAGACTTGTTCTGCAGCATGGGGTGGCAATGCAATTGCCCTGGCAATCGAGGTGTTCGGGGGAATGATCAATGGTGGCTGATGAGGCTTCGCTAAAACTGCCAACTCATCATTGTGATCTGCTGAAATGACAGAAGGGTAAATAACAAGTCCCAAAACACTGCTTCTCTCCTTACCTATAATTAGAAAGTCCTGCCTCTTCCAGGAGGACCCAGTGACACCAGTGGGTATCACTGCATAATTGTCATCCAAAAAACATATCACTTTGGAAGTTGCCAAGTCACATTGCGCCCCTGGTGGTAGTAACTCTGGATCACTGGGGATCCTGCAGATTGTCCTGCTGAGGGCACTGGAATGCTGTTCCCCGATGATTGTCCCCCTTGCGGAGCCTGCTCTTGAGTCATCGCCATCACTTGTGTCGTCGCACACTGACGATTCGCGCTCCTTCTGGAGTTTCCCGACTGAGTTCCTCCACTCACATTGTTTTTTGCAGGGTGATGCTTCTTCCTCCCACATGCCGGACAATGATCTGGTGAGTCTGCATTGTTTGTAACTTGTGGGCAGTCCTTCTTGAAATGCCATGGTTTGCCACACTTGTAACACTGTCTTTCTTGAAAATTTGCAAATGCTTCTTTGACAGCGTTTTCCACTTGATCTCCTAAAATTGTTGCAACGTGTTGTGGTGTCCCCACCTTGCTGCATGCCTCTAGAATTTCTGCCATGGTGGGTTGGCCTGGCATTGCACTGATGACATGCTTGCATTCTGGGTTGGCATTTGCAAATGCAAGACACTGAATCAAATGTGACTTCACTGCTTCATCTGTGACTTGCCTGCCCACTGCTTGTGTGAGACGATCAACGAATGAAGCGAAGGGTTCTGAAGGACCTTGCTTCACCTCTGTAAAAATACTTTCTGTGACTCCTGTTGGTGGAATTTGCACCATTGCCTTTCTGGCTGCATCCTTGATGTCTATCAACACGTCTCGAGGAAAAAGCCTGGCTTGACGAGCTGGACTGTCAAGTGGTGGATCACCGGCCAATTGTGCAACTGTGAAGCTTGCATTTGCCCCTCCCTGGTGTTTGATTCTGTAATCGTTTCGAATTTTTCTCCATTTTTCTTCCCAGAGGATGAATTGTAAGTCACTCAGGATCATTGATGCAAGGGATCGGAGGTCATATGGTGTTAAATCATAAATATTAAATGTCTCTTTTAAAAGTTGTTTGAAGTATGGAGACCCCAATCCATTATCACAAACAGCTTTCATCAGATGCCTGACGACTTCACGATCGAATCTCTCCCATCTTGGGTTTGCATCCTGTGCATCAAATGTCACTGGCATAGCCATGCCCTTTGAGCCCATTGAAAGTCTCTCCCCTTTCAATGCATATTTCTTTATGTCTGTCCAGTCTGTTGGACGGAATTCTGGCTTAGCAGAAGCCTGTGCGGTGCCTGCCTCTGAAACTGTTTCCTTTGTTTTTGCTTTTGCTGCTGCTTCATCTTTCCCAGGACCCACTTGTTTTGGAGGCTTCACTTCCTCAGGTTTTGTTTCTTTCTCTGTTTCTTTTTCTTTCTCTTTTTCTTTTTCTTTCTCTTTTTCTTTCTCTTGCTGAACAGGAATCAGAGTTTGCTGAGCATCCTCAAACTGCACTTCCTCTCCCCTTTGCACCCAATAGACAATTGGGGGATACACAGTCACCCTAAGACAGGTGGTCACGACACAAAGCAGAGACCAGAAGCAGTCTCAAACGGCAACTGTTTATTATCGAAAATGGCTGACTTTTTATATACTTTCTAATTGTTTATACTTCTTCTACCCCAGCTATTGGTTACAATAAATCAACATAACACCATAGGTGGAAAGTAACAGTGACTTCTAAAATACTTCGTCCAGCTGCAAACTTGTCTCCTTATCTTTCTTCTGCTCTTTTCTTCTCTCAGTGTCCTCGGTAACAGCCTTGAAGAAGGCTCCTTATCAGCTTCTTCTCGCTTCTCAACTTCTTCTCGCTCCTTTAGCTAACAGGCCCGCTGTTAGCCCCTTCTACAATTCCCCCTTTTTGTTTTTGAACGGTAAACACAGCTGTTATGGATTTTTGCAGGACCCTTTGCAAAAATCCAAGTAGACGGGAAACACAAAACAACAATCACAACCATTTAACAATGCCATTCTTAACAATACCTTAAACCAGCCAATAATACAATTGTTATTTGGGTTTATATTGTGTTTCATTTTTATATTGGGGTTTGTAATGTTTTCTCTTTTATCCCCTGTCCCCTTTGGAAACTGTATCACGTTGTTTGTCCTTGCTCGGCCGCCCCCATCCCCCACACTGGAATGCAACCTAACTCTGTTCCACTCCGACCTTATCCCTGATTGGATAGTGGCTTGTCCCTGCCTCTAGGCCCTTCTCCCCTGGGTAAAAGCCCTGGGACCTCCGGGGCTTCAGTCTCTCTGGGACTGGGTGGGGATGGGGACGGAGGTATGTAAGAGCTCCGGCCAGAGGGGGCAGGACCCCTAAGAATAAAGCCGTGATATCCACCTGTGCAGAGAGCAGGCTCTGTGCCTTTTGCCATTAACAGTCGTTTGGGTCTCTTAAAAGACCTCCCACAGACAGGCAGCCATGATTTGGCCACATGTCACAACCGAAACTCGTGTCAGTCTCTGGAGGAGGGATGTTCTGGCCTCGTGGGGAGCGTGCATCAGGACGGACTTTTGATGAAGGTCACTGCAATGAAAGGTGCAGAGTGTCCCACGCCTCCTATATGGTGGCTGGTGGACAAACTTGTTTGGGAGAACCAGTGGCCCCTTCCTCAGGACAAATTAATAGCCCTTTGTGATTTAGTTCAGGAGCAGTTGGACCAGGGTCATCTGGAGTCTTCTACCAGTCCCTGGAACACTCCTGTCTTCTGCATCAAAAAGAAATCTGGGAAATGGAGGTTGTTACAAGACCTCCAGAAAGTTAATGCTGTGATGGAAAGCATGGGGACATTGCAGGCTGGTATGCCGTCGCCCACCATGCTTCCCGCAGATTGGCCAGACCTCATTGTGGATCTGAAGGATTGCTTCTTTACAATTCCTTTGCATCCCAATGACAGACCGAAATTTGCCTTCTCAGTGGCAGCTGTCAACAATGCTGAGCCCACACAGCGATATCAATGGAGGGTTTTTACCCCAGGGTTGTGGCAACTCGCCAGCCATATGCCAATGGTATGTGGCCAGAGCCTTGTCTGGAGATCGCAAGCAGTTTCCTGATGCTCAATTTTATCACTACATGGATGACATATTGGTGGCTGCGTCCACCCAAGATGAATTGCTGAGGGTACAGCCTCAGGTGATCAATGCTTTGCATTCTCATGGGCTGCAGATGGCTCCAGAAAAGGTTCAACAACAACCTCCTTGAAAATATTTGGGAGCCAAAAATTTTGGAAAGAACGGTCCAACACTAAGAAGTGCAATTTGTACATTCGGTGAAGACACTGAATAATGCCCAGAAATTGGTAGGTGTCATCAATTGGTTACGTCCGTATCTGAGACTGACCATGACACAACTGTCTCCTTTGTTTGATTTGTTAAAGGGAGACTCTAATTTGAAGTCGCCTCGCACATCGACCCCTGAGGCACGTCAGGTGATGGAGGAGGTTCAGCAAGCTGTTTCTGCTAGCCAAGTTTATAGCATTGATCCCTCCGTTGATGTCACTGTCTTCATTACCACTCCAGATTTACATCCCACAGGCATCATTGGCCAATGGAATGAAAAACGGTCCGATTTCTTACATGTTTTAGAATGGCTCTTCTTGCCCCATCAGCCACAGAAGACGGCAACTGCATTGTTTGAGCTGATCGCTCGTTTGATAATGGAATGCCGGCAATGGTGTTTGCAATTAATGGGTGCGGATCCTGCAAAGATCATACTCCCAGTAACGGGAGGACTTTGACTGGAGGTTTGCAAATGGTATTTCTCTGCAAAGTGCTCTGGAAAACTTTTCTGGACAGATTGCTTATCATCTGCCCAGCCACAAGCTATTACAAGTGGCAAAATTCACAGAAATTTCTTTGCGGGCCAAAATTAGTCAGGTGCCTGTCCAAGGACCCACTGTCTTTACTGACAGTTCAGGAAGGACAGGCAAGGCCATTGTTACTTGGAGGGATAGATCTGGGTGGCAGGTTCTGGAAGGTCATAAGGATGGATCAGCCCAATTGGTTGAATTGAGGGCTGCTGTCATGGCATTTCAAAGATTTTCCCAGGAACCTTTCAAGGTAGTGCGAAGGCTGACAAGTTGGCTAACCCAGTGTGGGTAGCACCTCAGCCTGACACACTCGTGCAGGCCAAGGCATGGCATGGGTTTTTCCATCAGAACACACATACCTTGCAGAAGCAGTTTCAGTTGACGCCAACTGAGGCCCGTGACATTGTTGAGTGGTGTGACGACTGTCACGCGCTTGCTGCGCCTTTGCCAGTAGGGGTAAACCCCAGAGATCTTAAGGCCTTGGAGATTTGGCAGACTGATGTCACTCAAATTGCTGAGTTTGACCAGCTCAAGTATGTGCATCTCACTGTTGACACTTTCTCCTCTGTGATGTGGGCTTCTGCTCACACCGGAGAAAAGACCCGCCATGTCATTGCCCACTGGAGGCATGCCTTTGCTGTTCTAGGCATACCTTCTGCTGTAAAGACTGACAATGGTCCTGCTTATGCCTCACAGCAGGTACAGCAGTTCCTACAGTTGTGGGGTGTGTCACACAAGTTTGGTATCCCTCATTCTCCAACTGGTCAAGCTATTGTAGAATGTGCTCGTGGTACTTTAAAGCGGGTTCTTCAAAAACAAAAACAGGGAATGCAAGGTGAAACCCCGCACAGGCGGTTGGCAAAAGCTTTGTATACCATCAACCATCTTACGGTGCCACAGAATTCAAATAATCCTGTCATTTTGAACCATCATCTTTTGTTACAGGCTTCGGATGAGATGCATCAACCTCGAGCAAAGGTTCGGGTGCAGAATTTAGTCACCAAAGAGTGGGAAGATTCCTACGACCTTATTGCTTCGGGGTGCAGGTATGCGTGTGTATTCACAGATACTGGGGTACACTGGGTACCCACGAAGTGTGTTCATCCTGACCTGCGACCGCCAAGGGAAAATACAGCCAATAGGCATGCTGGAGACCGTGACCAAAATGAAAGTCATCAAGTGGATGAACCATCGAGTTATGACTCAGATGCAGACAATGCGAGTGATCACTCCGATGGCCCCTCCACAAACAGAAACTGAACACTGTTAATTTTTGTTTTTTCTTTTTCTTTTTTGCTACGGAAAAAGAGTGAGATGTTGCCATATTCTGTGAGCTTTGTGAGATGTTTACAGCTCTGAATTTTCCCACAGCTTCCTGATGTAGACATCTTGTTTTTCCACATTCCTTTCTGATGATAGTCAACTGATGGACTTCTAGCCTGGCCAGTGGGATGGAGAGGTGGTAGCCTTGTTCTCCAATCCCTGGTCATTCTTCAAAACCTATAAAGCGAGGTCTTTGTAAACAATAAAGCCCTTTCCTTCTTCAGCCTTCATTTTGTGTGCAGTCAAATCTGTGAGTATTTACTTGTGTTCACTAGCGATACACTTGAGCACTCTGATGAAAAAATTGATGAGACAAAACTGCCTGCTGCAACATATTAGGTACAGTTTTGATTGCAGCAGCAGCTACTAGGGAATCCATATAGGCATTGCCTTCAACAAAAAGTCCGGGTAATGATGTGTGCCTATGAATATGCATAATGAAATAAGGACATTTTTGAGCACAAATAACTGTCCATAATTTCATCAACATGGTAAATAATGGTTTCTCTTGAAGATTATATAATACTGCTTGATCTAAATGCTTAACTAAATTAGTAACATAAATAGAATCAGTAACTATATTTACAGAACCAGGAAATAAAGTAAAGGCTAAAAGAACAGCACAAAGTTCAACCAGTTGAGGAGACCTTTGCTAAATCATTATCTCATATTCCCAGTGATCATCTTTTCTCCAGGCCACAGCTGCTTTTCCAGTTTTCCCTGATCCATCTGTAAAAACTGTTGTACCTTCCACTGGACTGGGTGAACAGATTTGCTACCCTTCAAAAGGAATCTCCTTGGCTAAACAGGATGAGAAGGCAAATGATATTTTATTTGGCCTGTAAAACAAGGTAATTCAGATTGCAATTAATGATTATTTTGAAAGCACCATTCAAAATACCACTGTTGTACAGGTATCGACAATGGTCACAGGGTTGTTTCCCAAAATCTCAGGACAATGCCTGCGGCCTTTGATGATGATATGTGCAAAAAGCTCATAAAGTCCTGGAGCTGTTTTCTAAGACCTGAAGGACAAGTATATCCATTCTAAAATATGCAGTTGGTCTTCCCAATTATCACTCCACTGACACAATATTCCACATGGTATTTCATGATCCTTCAAAATAAACAATTGAACACCAACAGAGGTATCTATTCTATTAACAAATTTGTGTGCTAAGGCAAATTCAATTTCTTCTAAGGTCTTCTTTGCTGCCAGGGTCAGTTGCCTCTCATCAGTAGAGGAAGTGTCCCCTGACAGCAAGTCATATAATGGTTGCATCTGATGATTGGTGTGATTGGGATACGCAAAGCAATCACACGTAGACGAGAAATTTTCGCAGGGCAGAGAGTTCCTCCGAGAGAGCTCAAGGCTGAGCCAAGGTGGAGAACAAGGCGGAGAGCCTCTGCCTGTTTATTTCTTACTTCTTATACATTTGTGGGTCTGGCAGTTGATTGGCTTTTGGAGTTATCACCCCTTAGCCGAATGGCCAGACCAACTGTCAGTTACAATTGTTTTCAGGTTAGAAATATGCAAACAAAGGACAGAGAATGAAAAACAAAGGATTTGTTTATGTTACATCTGTGAGAAAAAGGTAGAAACTGCTCCTAATATTGTGCAGTAGCTAAAAGGTCTGACTCCATTTTATGAACAATCAAAAGGCTTTAAAAAACTCAGAAAAACCAGGGTGACAGATTGGTTATACCTAAATATGATCGAATCCAGCCTATTGAACCAACCAATTTTTGTACATCAGTAACAGTTTTAACATCAATGTCTAATTTCACAGGTTGAGGAATAACTTGAGTATTAGTCACCAACATACCTAGGTATTTCCAAGGCATGTGTTCTTGCACTTTCTCTGGGGCAATGATCAGACCAAAGGCTTTCAAATTTGCCACAGTATATTTCTTAAGAGCTGATAACTGTTGTTTGTTATCAGATGCCAACAAAATATCATCCATATAATGATAGCAATAGCAGTTATTGAATTGCTCACACACTTTTGACAAGGCCTGTGCCACAAACCATTGACAAATAGTCCTTGAGTTTTTCATGCCTTGTGGGAGTACCCTCCATTGACATATTTTAGTGGGTTCAGCATGATTTATAGAAGGCACAGTAAAAGCAAATTTTTCTTTATCTTGCTCAGCCAATGGAATAGTAAAGAAACAATCTTTGAAATCAATGACAATTATTTGCCATTCCTGTGGAATCATTGTGGGTGTAGGGAGGCCTGATTGTAAAGCTCCCGTTGTTGTCATTACAGCATTTATTTGCCGTAGGTCATGTAAAAGTCTCTATTTTCCTGATTTCGTTTTTATTACAAAAACTGGGGTATTCCAGGGGCTGAATGATTCTTCAATATGTCCAGCTTGTAATTGTTCTATAACTAATTCTTGCAGGGCAGTAAGCTTTTCAGTAGTGAGGGGCCACTGGTCAACCCAAACAGGTTTATCTGTCAACCATGTCAAGGCTACAACTGGACGGTCACCGCCCTGCATCACAGTAGCCCCTATTAAAAATTTGTGGTAATTTTGACACCCCATTGAGATAAGCAATCTCGTCCCCACAAACTTTGAGGAACATCGGCAACATAAGGTCTGAGGTTAGCTTGTTGGCTGTCAGGATGTTTCACATTAATTACAATAGTTGACAGGCCACCTGTTGTAGCACCACCCAACCCCATAAGTCCAAAACTTGCATGAGTGAGAGGTCATGATTGAGGCCAACAAAGTTGCGAAAGTATTGTAACATCTGCTCCGGTGTCAATCAAAAGTTTTACTGATATGGTTCCTGGATGACATCCACTGGCTGTGAGGATGCATGTCTTTTCTGGATGGCTCTCCATTACTTTCTCAGTCCAGAACACTTGAGGTACTCCTGTTGATCCAAAACTTCCCATACCGCGACTTCAGTCCACTGTATTTGGAACAGAACTCACCAAAGGTACAAGTTGAGCAATGAAAGTTCCTTTCTGAATAGTGACAGGGGAGTCATCAATTGATACCATAGCATGAATTTGTCCTAAATAATCAGCATCAATAAGTCCTAAATGCACATGAATACCTTTAAGTGTACTACTCAATCTCCCTGTCAAAAAAGCACTCAATCCCCGTCCTATTGGACCATAGGCATCGAGAGTCACTTTACATATTTCTTTTGTCAAAATAGTTACTGTGTTAGTGGTAGGTATATCAATCCCTGCGGAACTGCTTGTTGCCCCTGAGTATTGTTCACAAATGGGTAGCTTTGCAGTGCTGGGAAAGCCCATAACTGCTGTTGTGGTTGTCGGGGTATTTGTGTCTCCACGCGCCCCTTTGCGTCCTTCTTCCCGTTTCCCTGCAACAGCTGACCATTTGCATGATATTTAGACTTGCATTGTTTAGCATAGTGCCCAAATTTAGCACAACAATTGCACACAACATTGCTGCTTACATTGGACTTAGATGTTATTCTCTGGTTATTACAATGTGTCCTTACATGACCTTGCTGTCCACAATTATAACATTTCGGTGGAGGTCTTCGAACTGCAGCAAGAGCTGCCATTTTATGCTCTACTGAACCAACTTTTGAGCAAGCAGTAACCATTTCAGGCAGTGTGGGTTCCCCAGGTAAGGTGTCAATAATTTTTCTACAGTCCGGGTTTCCATTTTCTTTGGCCAATTGTATACACAATCTGTGTCACAAAGCTTCATCATCTACCTGTTTTTCAATAGCTGCAGCAAGCTTTTCCACAAATTGCAAAAATGGTTCTGTCATCCCTTGTTGTATAGCAACATATCTCTGTTTTGGAGCTGCCATTTCCATTGTTTTAATTAAAGCACTCATGCCTATTTATTGAGTTTGTGTCAAAATGGAAGGATCCCACCTTGCCTGTAAATCTGGGTTGGCAAAAGGTCCAGTGCCCAATAAGGCATCAACGCCCACAGCATAATGAGGGTCATATTGAGGCAACTGCATATTTGTTATAGCTATGCGCTCAGCCAGTCACCTCCAAGTATCTTGAAATACACCGTATTGTACTGGCTGGAATAAAATTGTAGCAAGATGCGTGATGACATAAGGCACATGCATATCAGCATTAATTACATGTATTAATTGCATTACCTCTGAGGAATTAATACCAAACTGAGCTACCTTTGATTGGAGATCTTGCACAACTGTCCAGGCAAAGATGTGATGACTATCACTCTGCCCTGTTCCAGGAGCTGCTTTAAAAACTGGAAAAGCCATGGGGTTATTATCACAGGCAACATTTACATTAACACTCTGATCCTGAGGTACTTTTGGAGCACCTAATTTTTCTATTATGTCCCAATTCTTCTCTTCTGCTGCTTTCTTCCTAACAAATTCCCAAAACTTCTGAGGCTGTAGAGGAAGCAGTTACTTGACTTGCAGGCAAAGTCCATAGGGCAGCAGGATAAGATCCATAAGAAGGTGAACTATCAACAGTTCCCTGCCCCAAGTCAGGTGTTACAGTGGGTGACTCTTCACTTGTGTCACTGTCACTGTCAGGTAACAGAAGATATGACGGTGTAAATTGCTCATGCTGCTCAGAGGGGAGCAGGGGGGAAGATGGCTGGGTTTCTCTTTCTGCTAAAGACATTTCAGCTAACTGGCGGAGTGGTGTAATGTATATACGCACCATCAAGAGCTGCTGTGCAGGAGTGCAATACAGAGGTTTAGGAGCCTAAGAAGATACTTTGGCAGCCTGCTCAGAACCTTTGGCAGCTTTCCCAGAAGCTTTGGCATCTAGCCCAGAAGCTCTGGCAGCTGTCCCAGAAGCCCTGGCAGCTGCCCCAGAAGTTCTAGCAGCTTTCTCAGAAGTTACAGCAGCCTGCCTGGTAACTCTCATGGCACCTGCACCCTCTTCAAGGATAGATTCACCAACTTCCCCAACAGGGGCCCCATTCATCGCATCCCCCCCGTCAGTCTCTGCTATCAACCCTGATTCTTCGTCCATGTTGTGCTCTACTTGTTCCTGCTCTGTTTTTCATTCCTTTAATGCTTCAAAAAGTGATCCCCACATAACTTCTAGATCAACAACAGTTTTATCTCCTGCTCAGATGACTTCCCACAGTCTGTCCGCGACTTTTTTCCATGCATTAACAATAAATGCTATATTAGGATCAGTACTAAAATTCTGTGATTTAGCCCACATCAATATACTATGAAGGGCATAGTCTGATGTATTAATTCCCTTATTTCTCAACAAAGCTTTTGTCATAGTTTTAATTTTGAAACTGGGCGGAAACACCAATTAATGTAGTGGTTTCACGTTCACTAAATTTTGGTCTTAGTACTTACTTTTTCTGTGGGCAAGAGACTAGGAGAAAAACAAAGCAGGCTCAACTTTAAAATTAACAAATAGGTTTATTACTATACACTAAAAGAACAGAAAAAAGAAAGTTGGAAAAAAACTAAAACAGAATGAAACTTCAAAAACACTCTTCCCTCCCCTTACAAACTCTTCACTTTCTTACAAAACAACATAAAGAGACAAAACTTGTAATTTTCAGTCAGTTTCATTATCTGACAATAGTCTTTCATCAATTCTTTAGGGGAAGAGTCTCTCTTAGAGTCATGGATCCCACTGACAACTTAGAACAGTTCTCTTGTGGGTTTTTTAACTGCCACAAAAATCAACAGCCTGGAGAAACCTGCCTTTGTGACCCCTCCAATTAGCAGGTCCCCAAGCTGCTTATGGGACATGGGTCTTAGACTTTTGCATACTGGGGTGTCACTTTTAAACATGAATAACTCTAAAGCAAAGGTTTTTTCATCTCAAGGTACAGAGATATCTTCTCACTTCTTCACTGGCACAGGGGGCTTCTCATCTTTATCTCTGTTCAAGCATCTTATAGGATATTACTTAGCCCATCACAAACACCTTTGCTCAAATCCACACACAAATCTAAACAATCATCTCCCCAAATGCATATCTTTCCCATGATTTAAAGGAATGATCTAAATATAGAGTTCATTTCCATGGCTTAAGTAAGAATAGAACAACCAACTCTTCAACCCTCTGTCCCAATAGTCTTTTCACTCTTGCTCTACTGACTTCATGCTGTTTTTTTTCTTTATGTTCACTTTGTCCTTTCTTACTCTCTCAGAGAAGGGCTAAGCTCTGGAAGCTTCATGTTGCTAGGAAAGAGTTAAATCTGCTCGGAGTCTTTGTCTCTCTCTCTCTGTAGCTCCTGGTGTTAGATGTTCAAGGCTGCGCTGGTGAGGGAGGAAGAACTCACACAGAAACATCAGAGATCGGAGCACTCGGGCAGTCCAGAATCACAAAAAACCAGGCAGGATCATAAATGCCTTCTCAGCCCACCCCTCAGTGCAAATTGGGGTGGCTTCAGCTCAAATGGTGCCCATAGCTCTTATCAGGGGCTCAGCAGAGATCTCTCCCTGCTCCAGAGAAGTCCGAAGAAAGTAGCTGTTGCAAAACAGCAACCTCTCCTTTTGCCCCCCCCCCCCCACTTCACCTGGGAGCCGATGGAATCTGGCCAGGCCTCAGGCCAGCTCCCCCCCAAAAGGGGGGAGCAGCAGGCTCAGCTCGATGTTACCTGTCTCTCTCTGGCCAAAGGAAAGAAAAAAAAGGACCCACCTACAGGAAATCAAGGGGTTTTATATGGTACTTCCCAAAGTCATAGCCAACAATTTTCAGTGGTTAGAACAGATGCCAATATTCTAACTAACCCTCTGATAGGTCCCTGTCGTTTCTAAAGCAATTCCCAGGTCCTGACCTGGAGAATTATTCTACATTCTTCTATAACTAAAAAACCAAACTGTACTAACCCATGACAGCTTTCCATGTAGCTATAACAGTCTCTTCCTCAGTAGATGAATTATTTCCCATAATTACTGTTTGGTGGCTCACCTGCTTAGAGATGTCTTGATAGGAAAAATCAGGTCCGGACCTCCCTGTGGCTTCCACACACCACTCTCAGCTTCACCAGCGCTGCCTCCCCCACTCTTCTCCCGGTGGGTCAATGTTGCCAGTTACTAGGATCCCCGTATGGGTCCAGGCCAAGTATGTCGCTCAGGCTGTCATATCACTCGGTGGTCACCAGATGTCGCAGTTGAGGCGGTCACGACACAAAGCAGAGACCAGAAGCAGTCTCAAACGGCAACTGTTTATTATCGAAAATGGCTGATCTTTTATACACTTTCTAATTGTTTATACTTCTTCTACCCCAGCTAATGGTTACAATAAATCAACATAACACCATAGGTGGAAAGTAACAGTGACTTCTAAAAATACTTCATCCAGCTGCAAACTTCTCTCCTTATCTTTCTTCTGTTCTTTTCTTCTCTCAGTGTCCTCGGTAACAGCCTTGAAGAAGGCTCCTTATCAGCTTCTTCTTGCTTATCGGCTTCTTCTCACTCCTTTAGCTAACAGGCCCGCTGTTAGCCCCTTTGACACCCTGTTCTTCTGGAAAGTGTTTTATTCCAAGGTTTGTCCCTACCCCTCTTCCCTGTCACTCCTCCCAGTCCCCTCCTACGGGCCCTGTCTGTCATTCAGCTGTTCCTCCCAGCTTCTGGAGAGTTCAGGTAAGGACATCGAATGATAGGGCAAGAGCAGAGGAGGTTCCTCCCTTTATGTTCCCATTGGTTTCTTTAAATGTCCCTCCAACCCTGTTCCACTCCCACCTTATCCCTCATTGAGTGTTAGTTTGTGCCCTCCCTTAGCCCCTCCCCTGTATGTAAGCCCAGAACACGAGGCCTGGGTGGGACTTGGTGAGAGCAGCTGAACTGAGGCAGGCGTCCGACCTGGATGGAATAAAGATCTTGGACTTGCCCTCTAACCAAGTCTGACTCCTTTCCTCTGCCACAGATGGGGTCTCTCTTGTGATAAGGGGAAAAGCCCCTTTGCTGTTCCCCTAGTTTCTAGGACCCAGGGGTGTTTTCCTGTCTGGTCGCAGTCTCAAGCTAGCCTGGGCAAAATGGAGCCAGCGGCTCCAATAGAGACAAGCGACAAAGCCTATAAGAAAATACAGAAGGCTAAGAAGCAGCACACCGAAGACAACTGTATTCTAGCAGTGAATGACCATCAACACCTTTCTGATGCACAAAAATAAAAAATTCTACTTCTCTAAAAAACATAACTTCATTTTGTTCATTAAGTCACAGGAATAAAATAATATAATTTTACAAGTTATTTTAATTGTATACCAACTCTTATAAACAACATAAATGATTAAAGTCAATCTTTATATACTAAAGGAGTACATACTTAGCAAGTATAATGGTCAAAGTGAAGAAACTTTGCAGAAGACCTTTAGCACCTTTTCAGGTTTCTTTTGGAGGAGGGGCACAAATTACAGTATCTTCAGAACTCAAGTCTAATCTGAAATCAGCTATACATAAATAAAATCCAGCCAGAAAAACTGAAAAGAATAGAAGAGCTTCAACATTAAAGTCACAAACTGGAAGTTTTAATATTAATAACTGAGTTATGCAATATGGCAACGTTATATTGATAATATAAGCAATAAACCTGTGTCCTAGGGTAACTTTATGATGCCTGTATCCCCAATCGTCTGTTCTGTTTGTGCTGTATATTGAGTCCTGTGCCTTTAAGACTGGTTCTAAGAGCAAGGAGAAGCGCGGAGTTTGTTTTGAGAAAACTGCCTGACTCCTCCACATTCTTCTGTGGACGGGGTGTTTGGCGGAGGCTTGGAGAGACTGCAGGACAGATTTTTTTTTCTTTGCTTTTAGTTCGTTTCAGCTAGCTAGGGCAGAGAAGTTCCCTGGACTGTTTTTTTTTCCCTTTTTCTTGGAACTGTTTAAACCTGCTCTGGACTGAAAACCCAGGGGAGCACTGGGGGCTGCACCTGCGGCCCACCGGGGCCTGGACCTCGGCATTTTCCAGCACCGCCGGAGGGACTGGGACTGAGGAGAGGCACTGAGAGAGAGAGCCAAGCTATACCCACGGCAAGGACTTTCTCAATTTGCCATCTCACTTCAGAAGAAGAGGTTTTATTGTTTCATATTATTCATTCTTTATACTTGTATGCACTTCATTTGTTTAGTAAAATAGTTTTTTCCACTTTTCTCCAAAGGGTTTTTTTTTTTTACCGGATCGGTTGGAGGGAGGGGCCACTTAGGTTTGCTTCCTTAGAGGGATCCTGTACAGGAGCTTTCTCCCAAATTTGTCCCAAACCAGGACATACTTCTAACTGGCGCCCACTGCGGGGCACGGGAGAGTGGAAAAAACTTGTATTGATTATTATTAACTGCATCTTTTGGTTGTCCTTTGGGTGGGGATTAAACAGTCAGTGGCCATGTTGCTTCTTGAATTCCTAATGTCTCTTAGAATGGAGTCTTTTCTGCATTTCTGTTCCCTAGGCTTTTTTGAGGTCTTAATACCTTTCCGGTCCCTAGGTTTGTTTTCTTACCCAGAAATAGCTCCAATATTGTCCCTAACATACAGATTTTACACTAAGGATGCACAAATTAGAATAGTTATTTTGCTGGGTTCGGTGATTATGGTTTACAAGAAGCTTATAAAGATACTGGAGTTTGTTCTGGGTATGTTCGGTTTATGGTTTTTTCGTCCTACCCTGCGTCCTAGTTCCAGCAGCATGTTTTGGGGATTTATCAACAATTGCACCCAGTTTGTTAGAGGAGGAGTAGGGGATGAGGCCCTTCAGCCTCTTCTTTCCTTCTTCTCTTTTGAGTCAGTTACATCACTTTTGGAGAATGTTCAGGGTCTCCTGAATGTTAAAGACCCCACCTCCCTGGTATTTCACCTGGTGACTTTCCTCTATATGGTTTATAGCTTTTCTAGAATGAGTCACACACTGCTAAACACTGTAGGGCAGCAGATAGAGGCAAGGGAGCAGGGAGATAAATCAGTCACTCAGGCTGCAGCTAAACCAGACAGTGAGGCTAAGACACCAGCAGTTGCTGCAGTAAAGAAGGGAAAGAAGCACACGGACAAAACCGATCGACCAGTAGACGATGATTCAGGTGAAGGATCCTCAATGCCTCCTGACACCCAGTCAGGAGTCAAACCACCTGACACACAATCAGAAGCCGAACCAACTGATACAAAATCAGAAGCCCAACCAACTGGCACAAGATCAGGAGCCCAACCAACTGCTACATCAGGAGCCCGACCAACTGCTACAAGAGCAGGAGATACTATTGAGTCCTTTTCCCTGAAGGACCTTCATGGCCTAAGAAAGGATTATACTCGACGACCTGATGAATCTATAATTAGTTGGTTAGTCCATCTCTGGGATGCTGCAGGCGAGGCTACAATACTGGATGGCACTGAAGCGAGACATCTTGGATCCCTATCACATGATCCAGTTATTGACCAAGAAATGATGAGGGAGGCTAGTCCTTGCAGTCTCTGTGAATGGGTCCTGAGAAGTGTGGCACAAAGATATCTCTGTGCCGACGATCTCTATATGCAGCAAACCCAGTGGAAAACCATCGAACAAGGGATCCAGCGCTTGAGGGAAATGTCAGTGGCGGAGATTGTCTTCTCAGATGACATAAACACTAGGAACCCCGACTTGGTACCATGTACACCTGTGATGTGGCGAAAACTTGTACGACTTGGGCCACAAGAATACTCCTCTGCTTTAGCAATAATGAAGCAGGATGAGACAGAGGAGACTGTGCTTGATATGGCGAAGAAGCTCCGAACATATGCAGATGCCGTGCATGGTCCAACACATGCAAGAATTGCAGCTCTGGAAACGCATATGAGGAAATTAGAAGACAAGATAGAGAAGAATGACAAAGAACTCAAGGAGGACATTCTCCAGATCTCTGCAGTACAGATTAGAGGCTCTGGCACCACACGCAAACGTTCCCTAGATAGAGAGGGAAAAGGCATCCCATGGGCTAAGCTGTGGGTCCTCCTGCGTGAATGTGGAGAAAACATGAAAATATGGGATGGAGAATCTACTGATGCTATGACACAATGGCTGCATGAATTGTTGGATGGCAAGACGATAAGAGGAAGTTCCAGCAAGAAGGAAGCAGCTCCGGTTACCCAGGGAAATAAGGATAATCAGGCTTAGAGGGGCCCTGCCTCTAGCCAGGTAGAGGCTAGGGAAAACCGTGTTTTTTGGACTGTGTGGATTCGTTGGCCTGGCACATCAGAACCACAAAAATACGAGGCCTTAGTTGACACTGGTGCACAGTGCACATTACTCCCATCAAGACATGTGGGGGAAGAATCGGTTTCCATTGCTGGGGTGACAGGGGGTTCACAAGATTTTACTTTGGTGGAGGCTGATGTGAGCCTGACTGGAAATGAGTGGAAGAGACACCCTATTGTGACTGGCCCAGAAGCTCCATGCATTTTGGGCATAGACTTCCTCCGAAATGGGTATTTCAAAGACCCAAAGGGATTTAGGTGGGCATTTGGGATAGCAGCTGTAGAGACAGAGGGTGTTAAGCAGTTGAATACCTTGCCTGGACTATCAGAGAACCCATCTGCTGTAGGTCTTCTGAAGGTGGAAGAGCAACAAGTGCCAATTGCCACTTCAATAGTGCATCGCCGACAGTACAGAACAACTCGAGATGCTGTGATTCCCATCCATAAGATGATCCGTGAGCTGGAGACTCAAGGTGTGGTCAGCAAAACCCACTCACCCTTCAACAGCCCCATCTGGCCTGTGCGCAAGTCTGACGGAGGATGGAGATTGACTGTGGACTACCGTGCCTTGAACGAAGTGACTCCACCATTGAGTGCTGCTGTGCCGGACATGCTGGAACTCCAGTACGAGCTGGAGTCCAAGTCAGCAAAGTGGTACGCCACAATTAACATTGCTAATGCATTTTTCTCCATTCCTCTGGCTGCAGAATGCAGGCCTCAGTTTGCCTTCACATGGAGAGGCGTGCAGTACACCTGGAACCGACTGCCCCAGGGGTGGAAACACAGCCCCACCATCTGCCATGGACTGATCCAGGCTACACTGGAAAAGGGTGAGGCTCTGGAACATCTACAGTACATCGATGACATCATTGTGTGGGGAAACACAGCAATGGAAGTGTTTGAGAAAGGAGAGAAGATCATCCACATTCTCCTGAAGGCTGGCTTCGCTATCAAGAAGAGCAAAGTTAAGGGACCTGCTCGAGAGATCCAGTTTCTGGGAGTAAAGTTGCACGATGGAAGGCGTCAGATTCCCACAGAAGTCATCAACAAGATCACAGCAATGTGTCCACCAACTAACAAAAAGGAAACACAAGCTTTCCTAGGCGCCATAGGTTTCTGGAGGATGCACACTCCTGAGTACAGCCAGATTGTGGGCCCTCTCTACCTGGTCACCCACAAGAAAAACGATTTCCACTGGGGCCCTGAACAGCAACAAGCCTTTGCCCAGATCAAGCAGGAGATCGCTCATGCAGTAGCCCTTGGCCCAGTGAGGACGGGACCAGATGTGAAGAACGTGCTCTACTCAGCAGCCGGGAACAATGGCCTGTCCTGGAGCCTTTGGCAAAAGGGGCCTGGGGAGACTCGGGGCCGACCACTGGGATTCTGGAGCCGAAGCTACAGAGGGTCCAAAGCCAACTACACTCCAACAGAGAAAGGAAATCTTGGCTGCCTATGAAGGAGTTCAAGCTGCCTCAGAAGTAGTAGGCACTGAAACACAACTCCTGCTGGCACCTCGACTACCAGTGCTGGGATGGATGTTCAAAGCAGAAGTTCCCTCTACCCACCATGCCACCAATGCCACATGGAGCAAATGGATTGCCCTCATCACTCAGCGCGCCCGCATTGGAAAGCCAAATCGCCCCGGGATTTTGGAAATAATTACAAACTGGCCGGAAGGTGAAAACTTTGGTCTCACAGATGAAGAGGAGCAGGAACAAATGACACGTGCTGAAGAAGCTCCACCATACAACCAACTGCCAGCAGAAGAAACACACTATGCTCTTTTCACTGACAGTTCCTGCCGCATCATTAGGATGAAACGAAAGTGGAAAGCAGCTGTATGGAGTCCCACAATACAGGTTGCACAAACCACTGAAGGAGAAGGTGGGTCAAGCCAACTCGCTGAGCTCAAAGCTGTTCAACTGGCCCTGGACATTGCTGAAAGAGAGAAGTAGCCAAAGCTCTACCTCTACACTGATTCGTGGATGGTAGCCAATGCTCTGTGGAGTTGGCTGGAGAAGTGGAAAAAGGCCAACTGGCAGCGTAGGGGAAAACCAATCTGGGCTGCAGATGAGTGGAAGGACATTGCCACTCGGGTAGAGAAGCTACCTGTCAAAGTCCGTCATGTAGATGCCCATGTCCCCAAGAGTCGGGCTAATGAGGAGCACCGAAACAACAAGCAGGTAGATCAAGCTGCAAAGATAGAAGTGTCAAAGATAAACTTAGACTGGCAACACAAAGGAGAGTTGTTTCTAGCTTGATGGGCCCATGATGCCTCAGGCCATCAGGGCAGAGATGCCACCTACAAGTGGGCACGAGACCGAGGGGTGGATCTAACCATGGACAGTATTTCTCAGGTTATCCATGACTGTGAGACGTGTGCTGCCATCAAGCAGGCCAAGCGGGTGAAGCCCCTGTGGTATGGCGGGCGATGGTCCAAGTATAAGTATGGGGAAGCCTGGCAGATTGACTACATCACCCTTCCCCAAACCCGCCAAGGCAAGCGCTACGTGCTCACAATGGTAGCGGCCACCACAGGATGGCTGGAGACCTACCCTGTGCCTCACGCTACTGCCCGGAACACCATTCTAGGCCTTGAAAAACAAGTTCTTTGGAGGCATGGTACCCCTGAGAGGATTGAGTCAGACAATGGAACTCATTTCAAGAACAGCCTCATCAACAACTGGGCTAGGGAACGTGGCATTAAGTGGGTGTACCATATCCCCTATCATGCACCAGCTTCAGGGAAAATAGAAAGATACAATGGACTGCTAAAAACCACCCTGAAAGCACTGGGTGGGGGATCATTCAAAAACTGGGAGCAGCATCTAGCAAAGGCCACCTGGTTAGTTAACACCCGAGGTTCCATCAACAGAGCAGGCCCTGCCCAATCTGAGTCCCTACATACAGTAGATGGAGAGAATGTCCCAGTAGTACATGTAAGAGGTTTGTTAGGGAAGACAGTTTGGATCAATTCTGCTTCAAGTACAGAGGATCCCATCCGTGGGATTGTCTTTGCTCAGGGACCAGGCTGCACATGGTGGGTAATGCAGAAAGATGGAACCACACGATGTGTACCCCAGGGAGATTTGATTGTTGGGTGAGAACCGTGTGTAATTATCACTGTGTGCTAAATGGTACTGCCACTGTATGTAGCTGTATATTGCATATTGTTTTTATATAGATGTATGTGTGTGTAGAGCTGGAATATATATTAGTTTTAGTAAATTGACGATATGGGGATACAAGGGGTGGAATGTCCTAGGGTAACTTTATGATGCCTGTATCCCCAATCGTCTGTTCTGTTTGTGCTGTATATTGAGTCCTGTGCCTTTAAGACTGGTTCTAAGAGCAAGGAGAAGCACGGAGTTTGTTTTGAGAAAACTGCCTGACTCCTCCACATTCTTCTGCGGACGGGGTGTTCGGCGGAGGCTTGGAGAGACTGCAGGACAGAGATCTTGTTTTGCTTTTAGTTAGTTTCAGCTAGCTAGGGCAGAGAAGTTCCCTGGACTGTTTTTTTTCATTTTTCTTGGAACTGTTTAAACCTGCTCTGGACTGAAAACCCAGGGGAGCACTGGGGGCTGCACCTGCGGCCCACCGGGGCCTGGACCTCGGCATTTTCCAGCAGCGCCGGAGGGACTGGGACTGAGGAGAGGCACTGAGAGAGAGAGCCAAGCTACACCCACGGCAAGGACTTTCTCAATTTGCCATCTCACTTCAGAAGGAGAGGTTTTATTGTTTCATATTATTCATTCTTTATACTTGTATGCACTTCATTTGTTTAGTAAAATAGTTTTTTCCACTTTTCTCCAAAGGGTTTTTTTTTTACCGGACCGGTTGGAGGGAGGGGCCACTTGGGTTTGCTTCCTTGGAGGGATCCTATACAGGGGTTTTCTCCCAAACCTGTCATACTGAAATTTGGATTTCCTATACTGTGTAAAAACCCAAGGTTACTCAAATACTGAATAGTGAACACACTTTAAAGGTACACTTAAAAGCCTCCAATAAAGGGGAAGCATAACATCTGTTTAAATAGCAAGTTAAAAAGTCTTTTTTTACCATTAAGTATTTTGGGGAGTGTGAAAAGTGCATATTATATGGCTCTACACAAGATATTTACTATATGTATTATGTTGTATTGATGGTTAATGTTGTATTAATAGTTTGATAGTATAGTAAATGTAGTTTTGAGGTTAAAATGTAGTTTTTATGTACCAACCACAGGAAAACGGAAATCTTTCAGAGAAAAAGAATTTACTACTTCCTTATCAGAAGAGACCAACTCCTCCTGCCTCGCTCAGCTTTGTGGACGCCGTAGAGATTAAAGGAAAAAAAGTGATACTAACCAGAGACAATTCTTTATTTGAATGGAATTTATGCATCATGTATGAAATGTATGAATATTCAACAGGCTATTGCTTTTAAGGGATGATCCTTTGTTAACAGGGGTCCTTCTCCGGAGCTTTTTTGCTCAGGGAGGCACCCAGACATCTGTAACTTTGTTTTTATTGTCTTGTATTGTCCTAACTCTAATTCTATTTTTATAACCATCTTATTTACTATTAAACTTTCAAAATTTTAGAAACAAGTGATTGGCGTTTTTCACAATTATGGTAGCAGAGGATGGTTAGAACACCTCACTGCTGGTGCCTCAGTGGAATCAGGGTGAGGACGGAGCACCCTGCCTAGTTGGCAGCCTCGCTCTGTGTTCCCCTGCTGTGACCAGCAGATGCAGGTTACGATCAATGGACAAAAGGAGGCAATAAAACAAAGAAAAGGGAAAAGATTCCCTAAAACCACGGTAATTAGCCCCTAAGACTAAAGTGTATACGAAGACAAAGACCCAAGGACAAAGGACAGGTAAGTACTGGTTTGGAAGGGGCGGTTAAGGGGGGGATGAATGTGTGTGAATGAGAGGCAGCTGGTTACCCCAGACCTGCTAAGCGAGTGCAGAGTCTCCTATGCTGCGTTTCCGTTCTTTCGCGAGAAAAACGGCCAGTAAAGAGACGAAGCGGGTGATAAGAAGAGTGAGAGAATCCCCCCAGGGAAATTGGGACTGAGTTTTAGAGAAGGGGTGAGACCCCCTAGGAAGCAAAAAGTCTGCTGGATTAAGGGGCAATTGCCCACGAGCATCCAGGACTAAAACTTTTGCTGGGTTGAGGGATTAATATCCCAAGAGCACCCAGGGTTAAGCAAAAAGTCTGCTGGATTGAGGGGTAAGTGCCCAAGAGCATCCAGTACTGAAACCTGCTGGGTTGAGGGATTAATATCCCAAGAGCACCCAGGGTTCTTCCGGATTGAAGTTATGCCCAAGAGCATCTAGGGTTGGACAACACAGCTGGATTGAGGGATAAAATGCCCAAGAACATCAAAGGTTGGACAACACAGCTGGATTGAGGGGATATCCAAGAGCACGGGGACTGGCCAGTAACACCTAAAATTGTAGTAAGTGATTTGAAAGTAAAAAGTACCTTATTGTTGTTTTGTTGTGTGAGAGTGAGTCACACACAAAATCTGCCTCAGCTTCCTGGGCGGGTGGGACTGTGGCAAGAGGTGTAAGTGACCCGCAAACAGGCCATTGTTCCCCTGGGCGGGTGGGGGCTATGGCAGAACGTGTGTGTGACCTGCAAATCAGCCCTTTCCCCTCCGGGTGTGTGGAGGGGGGCCGTAGTAAAAGTGTAAATGACACGCAAATCAGCCTCATAGGTGGACCGGCACCAGAGGCAACCAGATTCTGGGCCCTCCTCAGAGGCCCAGCTATACTGGAACCCAGAGACCAAACCCAAGGCGAGGGGGGCCACACAGAGCCGCGATTCTCTGGCGACAGGGATCGGCTTCATGTCCTAAGGGTGTGAAAGAGTGTGTAAAGGTGAAGGAGAAATGAAGTAAGAGTAGATGGATGAAAGCACATGTAATGTTGATTGTTATATCTCCTTGGAGGGAGGTGTATTGTATTGAATAGTTGTGTGAGAAAGAAGGGATTTTTTTGTGTGTGTGCATAGATAGAAGTAAGTGGTCTTTAGGTTGTAAGAGAAAGTGAAAAACAGAAATGGGGGACGAATAGATAAAATCTTGAAAAATGGGACAGAAAAACAGTAAGTTGGATACAAGGAAGAAAAAATGGTGTAAAAAATTACCAACGGACATACCTAAAGATAGCCCTCTCGGCATTATGTTAGCCAACTGGGATAAAAACCCTTGTACAAGAAGAAAGGAAAAGATAAAGATGATACAATTTTGCATGATAGAATGGGCAGAGAAGGAAATAAGATCTGACCACGTTTATTGGCCCAGATACGGCTCTTTTGAGAATTGGATTTGTCAGGCTCTAAATGTATTTGTAAATTCAAAAGAACCGTTTAATCCCGAAGAAAGAGAATATGCCACATGTTGGACAGGAGATTTTAGGAGAATAAAAAATCTTTAACGTATCAGAAACCCCCGAGACGAGACAAGAAAAAAAAAAGGGGAAAGAAAAGGGAGGGGAACAAGAAGAAAAGAAGGAAAAAGAGTGGGATCCTTTGCAGGCTTTGCCCCCTCCGTTCCCGCTCGCGCTCCCACCATTCGCGGCCGAGCCCCCTGTCCCGGGTCCTGCTTCAGCCCCGCTTGCCCCGGTTCCCGTCCCGAGTGCCGGCTCGCAGCCCCCGGCAGCTGCTCCGGTCCCCGCATACACCCCATCCCCGGCCCCGCCGGTGAATTTGTCTGCCCCGGCCGCCTGCTCCGCGGCCGCCCTAAGGGCCATGCCGGGGGTCCCTCCTGACGCGTGGTCTAAGACCACCGCCCCGACCGTGCCGGGGGTCCCGTCGGTCCCAGCCGTCCTATCTCCAATCGCTTCCCCTACTGCCCGATCCCCGGCTGCGCTGCCTGAGCCGGCTGCGCTGGGCGCTGCCGCTGCTGCTTTGTCTCTGCCGGGAGCCGCTGACTCAACCGCCATTAGCCCCGCACAGGCTGCCCACGCTCCCCTCTGGTATCCCCCAAAACTGGCCCCTCCTCTGCCAGTCCCGGCAGCAAACCCCGCCTACGCTCCGCCCTTGGAGGACCAAGCCTCGGACCTGTGCCCTCCCCTCACCGCCCTTCCTGCCCTGAGCTCCGTTCCCTCGGTAACCACAGCTACTGCTCAGAGAAACGACTTCTCCCTAGAAATGCCTTATCGAAACACTAGAAGTTCACTTAAAAGACAGCCCTCTCTAGATTCTTTTTCAAAACACAGGAAAAAGACGACAGAGGATAAAAACCAAAAATGGGATAAAGAAATTAGTCTATTTCCACTAAGAGAAGTCCCAATGGGAGGGGGTGGAACAGGGTTTGTAAATGCCCCTTTGACTTCTTCTGAGGTCAGAAATTAAAAAAAAAAAAAAAGGAAATCAAAGGAAAATATGAAGCAATCTTGATAAATAGTGATGATCTGACATTAAAAGTAAACAGAAGTTTAAATCCAGCTCAATTCTTATATGGAGAACCAGCAGATAACCTAATACATAATTGTTTAGAAATTATCCAATACCAAACAAAAGTTCGAGGGGATCTTGAAGAACAAGCCCTTTCAGAAAGGGAAATAATCTATGTGGATGGTTCCTCCAGATGTCTACAAAGAAAAAAAATGTCAGGGTATGCAGTAGTTGATAGAAAAAACATGCAAACTATTGAAAAAGGAAAATTACCTTCAAACCGGTCAGCTCAAACTTGTGAATTATATGCTCTAAAAAAAGGCACTGGAATATTTAGCACACAAGAAAGGAACTATATATACTGATTCGAGGCATGCTTTTGGAGTAGTACATACTTTTGGAAAAATTTGGGAAGAAAGAGGATTACTTAACTCAAGAGGAAAAGGATTAATACATGAGGGACTCATTTTAGAGATTTTGGAGGCATTAAAACTACCTGTAGAAATAGCTATAGTACACATTAAAGGACACCAAAGAGGAGTGACCCCAGAAATAAGAGGAAATAATTTAGCAGATCAGGAAGCTAAGGATGCAGCAGAAAATGGAGCTGAAAGAGTTATGTTAATATTAACTCCAAATGAGGAAAAATTGGAAATCCCAAAGTTTAGTGAAGCAGAGAAAAAAGAATTAAACAAGATAGGAGGAGAACAGGCTGAATCAGGGAAATAGAAACTTCCTGATGGAAGACAATTACTTAATAAAATACTGGCTAGAAAAATATTAGAAGACATGCATCAGAAAACCCACTGGGGTACTCAGGCTTTCAGTGATCATTTTTTAAGGAACTATGGATGCATTGGGATTTTTAGAGTAGCAAAGCAAGTAACTGAAAAATTTATAACTTGCCAAAGGATAAACAAAAAGGTGATGAGAAAAACAACATTAGGAGGTAGTGAGTTAGCTCTTCGACCATTTCAAAGTATCCAAGTAGATTTTACTCAACTTCCTCAAGTACAAAGGTGGAAGTATTTATTAGTAAAGACAGACCATCTAACTCATTGAGTAGAAGCAGTTCCCACTACCAAGGCCTCAGCCAACATGGTAAGTAAAACCCTTTTAGAACAGATTATTCCCAGATACGGAATGGTTAATAGAATAGACTCGGACAGAGGAACGCATTTTATGTCAAAAGTGTTACAACAAATAATTCAATCTTTAGAGATAAAATAGGAGCTGCATACCCCATGGCATCCACAGAGTTCTGGTCATGTAGAAAGGATGAACCAGACTTTAAAGAGAACTTTGACCAAATTAATAGTTGAAACCCAAATGTCATTGGTACAATGCCTACCTTTGGCTTTATTGAGGATCTGAACACAACCCAGGTCAGACCTGGGAGTGTCACCCTATGAAATGATGTTTGTGTTACCTTTTTTTTGACCACCCAACATGAAAATGCTACCTATGAAGTAGGGGAAATGAGCGTTAAAAGATACGTTAACATCATTGCGAAAACTCTTGAAAACTTACGGTTGAAAGGAATAATCCCTCAAACCACACCTTTAGATTTTAAAATCCATAATGTTCATCCAGGGGAATGGGTGCTAGTAAAAACTTAGAAAGAACAATCTTTCACTCCTCAATGGGAAGGTCCTTTTCAGGTATTGCTGACGACCGAGGCTGTGATCCGGACCAAGGAACGAGGGTGGATCCACGCCAGCAGAATCAAAGGACCTGTGGAAGAACCTAAGGAGTGGACGATTACATCTGAACTGGGTGATACAAAACTGACTCTTAAACAGGGACTGGGTGGTAATGAACTGGGAAGACCCAAATGGTCCAAGAAACATACACAGGATCACACCTAATTGGGAGATAAGGCCAAGCTTATATCAGTGGTTTCAAGTACCGCCTGGACAAGCTTTGGGACTCCTCCGATACCCTCCTTAGGGAAGAATACTTCCACTCCAAACAGGAGGATCAGGACTGTTTCGGACAGAGAACTCTTGTATTCACGCCTTAGCCTGTGATTTATACAAGGAGGAAGAGGAGTTGCAACTTCCATCAGTGCCAGACCAAATACCCTGTTTGATCCACCCAAATACCAGACATGCTAGCTGGGTTAAATGTAAATGTTTAGATTGTGGGAAGAATTGGTATTGTAGTTCACACAAGCGACACTCTCGTTGCAGGAAGTGTCAAGGGCCAAATTGATCTCCTATCCAGGTAGAATTCGAAGAAACTGAAATAATAACTTTGTTTTGTGGATGGGAATTATTAGTGCCTGTTAAATGGGAGATACCTGAAGAACAGTAGGAAACGACAGTTAAGGAGTGTCAAAAACGATTTGTCTGGAAATTAGCTAAGAGGAAGTGACAAGGAAATAGAGGGCAAGACCAGATTGGCCTCTGTATTTGCCACCAAGAAGATCAAATACACCTGCTGTGGGTTGCAACCCCATAGGCATGGGAGGTGGGAGTATAAGCCATACTGGACCTCTGTTACTCCTTTTTCTGTCACTCAATTTTTGTCTTTTCCCTTTTGAGATATCGACAAGGCCATGCTATAGGTGTTACCAAAAGCTGTACATGGAAAGACACCGAGGTTCTTTTTTCATCTCTCACACTCATGTCAACAGCCACTGTTATAACCCATCCAAATTAGGCAATTGCATACATAGAGGGGAAAAGTACTAGATTGCAGAGAACTTAGGAACAAGTGGTAGCAAGATGGGAAGTCAATGCCCAGAAGAGGAAAGATGGATTTGTTTTACCTACATTACTAGGCACAAAGCACAAGATTTAGTAAAAGAGCAATTGATAAGCAAAAAGGCTAAGTCAGTACAACCACCTAAGTGTGGCGGTGCAAGAAGACACCTAAGCCTGTGCCAATTTCAATCAATGATTTGTATACCAAACTTGAACAGCAATTAGAAAAAGAAATAGATATCTCAAGGATGAGTAAAAATCAATTTGTAGAATTGGGGGAAAGAATAAGTAAGGAACTTAACATAACCACTTGTTGGGTCTGTGGAGGGGCTTTGATGTCAGAAGAATGGCCATAGAAAGGCAGCAGCTTAGCCCCAATTGAGCTTCTAAAATGGAACCAAGCAAGTACAAGTGAAGAAAACAGACCAGAAGGGTAGATTTTAAGCTCAACAGTGATAGGGGAAGAATGTCTCTAGTGCACTAGGAAAAAGTTCCCTTATGAAGTAGGAAAAACACCCTGTAAAAGATATAAAGTTAGTAATGGAACTTCTGTATAGTGGATCCCAGAAGAACCAACCGTGTATTGGACCCAAGAAAAAGCAAAAAAAGTGAATTGTAAGTATGATAACAAAATAAAACTTTTCCAGTGTAATGATACAGGTAAAAATCCTTACTATGGCATCACAGAAATTTCCAAATTTTGGGAGAATATAGATCAACAAAAATTTAACTATTGGAAAGCTCCAGATGGCTTATTTTAGATATGTAGAAAAAGAGCATACCCAAAACTCCCCTCCCAGTGGAAAGGGAGCTGCACTCTGGGAATTATACAGCCAAGATTTTTTCTTTTACCAGGACCTGATGGAGATCAATTAAGGATACCAGTTTATGAGGATCTAAAGAGAAACACAATTGATTAGAAGATTCCAAAAATGGGGAGATGAGGAATGGCCACCTGAATGCATACTGGAAACATATAAGCCAGCCACCTGAGCACAAGATGGGAGTTGGGGATATCGAACCCCAATTTATATGCTAAATTGTATTATAAGACTTCAAGCTGCTGTAGAGATAATAACGAACAAAACTGGTCAGGCAATAGAATTAATATCAAGGCAACAAACCCAAACAAGAGAGGCTGTGTATCAGAATAGGCTGGCTTTAGACTATCTATTACCTGAAGAAGGGGGTGTTTGTAGAAAGTTCAGTACATCAGATTGTTGTTTAAAAATAGATGACAATGGAGATGCCGTCCTGGACATAGTCAATGATATCAGAAAAATCACCCACGTACCAGTTCAAAAGTAGGAATCAATGCTAAATACTAGCTGGTGGGATAATGTTTTGGGAGTAGAATAGTGGAAAAAGTTAGGCTTCTTCCTTTTATGTGCTACAGCTAGTCTAATATATTTTTCCTTGTTTGATCCCCTGTTTCATTCGGCTCATCACCAGTGTGGTACAAGGCATGCAATTAGTGAACATTGACCAAAAGTTGCCTACAACAACAACACCACAAAGGAGTATGGTGTTAAAAAAACCAAAATAATATAGAAGACCCCTTCAAAGAAGCGAGATTGATTTGTGAAAAAAATGAACGAATAATGAAAGCTAGAAAACAATGAATATTGCTTGAACCAAATTAATTATAAAAAGAAAGAGGGAGGATTGTGAAAAGTGCATATTATATGGCTCTACGCAAGATATTTACTATATGTATTATGTTGTTGTCACCATGTCCAGTTCGCGCTGACCCGCGCGACCACAGGCTAGCTCAGTTTCACTGTGACAACGTGGTATGATCAGAGCGGCAGACGAAGCGCGCCGCTTTCTCTCTGTGGGATCTTGGATCCCACCCTCAGCGACGGGCACGTTGATGACGTAAGCGACCTCGGCAACTGAATGAAAGGCGGACTCTCCCGAGCAGGATGCAACGTAGGTTTATTGAGGCAGAGGGATGCGGGGCTCTGCACACTGCAACCTGCTGCCCAGGAGAGACCCTGAGGCCAGGTGTGCGACAGGTTTTAAGGGTGGGTGGAAACGGGGATGGCGACAACCGGTCAGCCAGTCACAGGAATCGGGGGGTTAACCGGGGGTGTGAACCATGGAACTGGGGACCAACCACAAAATGAGGGGAGGGGGTCTCCCGGGCCCCAGCCTATCACTCAGCACCCTTCCTGGAGTTTTCTAGAAGCCAGGGAAGGGTCTCTGAGTGACAGGCAGGCGACCACGAGGAGGGGGGGGAATTGACAGCAACAGGTGCAGGGAAGGGATGAATGACAGAAAACGTCTGGTTTTACAGTAGACAAAACAACCAATGCAGAAGGGAAAACCAATGCAGAACACAGGGGTATACAGTGAACTAAACCATTATAAAAATAACTTAAAAATCTTACAAAAATAACTTAATAACTTAATAAAACAATTATCACACCACCACATCTCCCCCTTTTTTGTTTTTTCAAGAGGAGTGGGACTGGAACGGAGGAGGGAGGTCAGTGATGCTGCGTTGGGTACCCCAGTCCATGCTCTTCTTCATCCGGATCTTCTCCATCATCTTCCGGGGCCTCTTCCAGCACCTCCTCCAACTCCAGTCCTTCCTCCTCAGGGCTCTCCTCAGTTGGCACGATGATATGGTTGACTGAGGGGGAGTGTGTGGTGGTAGAAATTAAATTATACAATATTCTTTTAAGTAAACCGAATGCAAGCATAATTAACAACAAAATAAACAAACACAGCAACACAGTCTTTATGATGGATGAAGCCCAGCCAGAGATTCCCCAGTTAGTAAAGCGTCCGCTCAGCCAGTCATCTGTCAGCATCTCTCGCATCTGTCGGATGGCAGTGTGGACATCCTCGGCTTTCGATGACAAGTTCGCCAGGGTGGCCCACACATTTGCTTTTGGTTGCGGGACCAGCCATCCGACGACTGAGAGACACAGGCTGAGCGATATCAGGGCTCTGAGGGGTAGGTGGAATTTCCTCAGAGCGGGGAATCCGGTCTGGGTGGTTGCTATGTTAAAACTAAAAAACACTAAACACACAGTTATTCAGGGTAGGAACAGTAGGGGAAAGGAAACTCCGCCCAAGGATGTTGCCCTTGTTTCCTCTTCCGCCTCCACGCTGTGTCTGCCACCTGCGGACTGATGACTGTTTTGGATCCTGAGCCCTTAGGGACGTAGGGCCTCACCCACTTGGATGGAATCCACCTTGGTCCCGTGGGGGTGGACACGCATGCGTATCCACGTCCCCACGTGACCAGGTCATGCGGCCCTTCCGTCCTTCCAGACTCAGGATCCCTGACCATGACCGGGGGCCTTTCTCGGATGGAGAACAAGGAGCTCGCCCCGAAGTGCCTTATGATTGGTGGATTGAGACCTTCTAAGGAACAGTTCAAAAAGTTGATGGTGAAAAGTGCCCTGGCCAGTCTGACTGCTGGTGTTTACAATCCCCGATGACAACAAGTTCCTTCCCTTGGACTGGCCAGGCACCTTGTTCCTTTAGGTTTACCGACAGGAAGGTCCAATCCACGCTTTTCAGGTGCAAGGCTTTGGTGAGCTCCAACCTGAAAGGTTCCTCGTTCGAAGATGTTATTAGAATATGCTTTGACAGGTCATGGTCAGTTAAAATTGTCTCGTCAGGTGTGTCACATCCGGTAAGAATGTCATTTCCGGTTTTGGGCAGCGTATCATTGGCGCTTGTTCTTTCTTTCCCCCCTCCCACTGCCTGGTCCACCCTATTTGTGTCACCGCGCCGGGCGGACCTGCGCTCCTCCCTCAGTTTAACTGACGGGAGTTATCTCCCGTCCCTCCCACTCTCCCACTTCCCCCGCCTCCCCCTTTTTTCTTTTTCAACAATTCGATGTCGTCCCTCAGTGGGCAATTATTGGCCCAGTGTCCCGGCTCCTGACAGATGATACACTTGTTTCTTTGGGGAGCATACGGCCTGCGAATGTGTTCTTGCTGGGTGCCAGATATTGCAGCCACTCTTGGTGTTGTTGATTTGGCGTCCCAGTCATTACCCTGCATGTAGGGGACCTTGAGTTGGCACACACGAAGCATGTCTTGAAGGGTCGGAGGAGGGTCTAAAGGGAGGCTAAGAATTGCAGTCCTGCACAAATTGTTCGCATTTGCGAACACCATCTCCCTTAGGATCCCTTCTCTCACGGCCACTTCTGATACTTGGACTTCAATTGCTCGGGTGAGCCGCTCCACAAACTTAGTAAAAGCCTCTTTGGTCCCCTGCACGATCTTATAATATGGAATGATGGGGCCATCTGGCACCATGCTGAAAAAGGCTGTGACCGCATGCTCCCTGATGGTCTGGAGGGCTTTGATTGGGATGCTCGATGCTTGGTCTGTCAGATCCGTCCACCTTCCCTCACCCATGAGCTGTTCCAGGGTGAGGGCATTCCCATTTTCATCAATTGCAGTCTCTGGATCTGCGAGGAGACTCGGCAAGGCCTCCCTAAGCAGCTGTCTCCATGCTGCCTCCCATAGCTTGAACTCTGTGGAGTCCAGGAGGCAGGAGAACAGCTGCCTAAGGTCAGCTGGGATGACAACAGCAGCTTCGAGATCAGAGCGGAGCAGGCCCCTAAAATAGGGGCTGTCCCGCCCATAATCCCGATGTGCCTTGCAGAGGTCTCTAATGGTGGCTTGAGAAAATGGGTGGTGGACTGCTCGAACATTGTGCCCTCCTCGGGAGCCCTTGTAGACAACTGGGGACACTGAGGGAACAGGGGAAGGCTGATGCATCCCTGCAGGCTCAGGCCCTGGCCCCGCCCCCTCCGGGCCCAGACCGTGGGAACCGAAGGGGGGAGCGTGGGAACCAGCAGGGGGACCGTGGGAACCGGAAGCCCAGGAGGCAGGTCTTCCGGCAGGGGGCGTGGTTTGGGAACCCGATGATGTCATGTGGGCGTTCCTGTGGGAGGAGTAGCTGGGAGGAGCTGAGGGTGGAGTCCTTGAAGAGGGAGGAGGCATGGGCAGGGTCTTTTGGGGGATAGGAGGGGCCGAGGAGAGGAAGGGGTTGGGCTTATCAAGGGCGGGAAGAAAGGGATTGAAGGAAGGAGGATAGGGGGATGGGGAGGAATGTGCCATGCGGTCTCCTCCATCTTGGGGATAAGGGGTAGGGGAGCCATTTTGTGATGTGGAATCCTCAGCTAAACTAAATCGAACTCGGGGTCTGTTAACTGGGGAAAATGGGGAAGGGTGGAATTCTCGAGCAGCCTGGCCAGGGCTGTCTGAGAAGCCCCTAGCAGTCTGGCTAGGACTGCCCGGGCGGGGGGATCGGGGGGTCCTTAAGGGCCCTGAGCTGGCAGGCTGAACCCCCTGCTGCTCCCTTAAGGACTCCCTTCTGGGGACGAGGAGAAAGGGCAGGGGGAGAAGGAGAACTGGGGGCAGTTTGTCTCGGGGCTGGCTGTTTCTGCACCTTCTTATTCATTTTTGTAACAGCAGCTGAAAGCTGCGAAGCCAAATTAAGAAATTTTGAAGCATGTTTGTCCCCTGAGAGAGCCAAATTATTAATTTTATTAATCACAGCTTGCCAAAATTTGGAGCTGTAAATTTGCTCTGGAGACGTGTGAGGAAAGTGCAGGAACAGCCACCTGACAAACCTTTTGAGCTCGCCTTTTGAAATTTTTAACTGGGCAAACTGAAGAACAGAATTAAAACTATAATACAATCCTTTCTGAGCGGCTGAGAGGCTACCACCCATGTCTCTCACAATTAGTTTCTGCCACTCACCGACTAACACCCAGGCAAAATCAAAATGAAACTTAAAAGAAACCGCAGATTAAACCTCCTAAAACCGGGTAATTTTTCCCAAAACCAGTCCCGGGGAGCCGCGATGAAATTAAAATGCAGTGTCCTAAAACTCTCGGGAATCGCCGCCCGCCCGACTACTGCTTTTAACTTAAAATTTAAAAACGAAAGAGAAAGTAAAAGAGTTCCGAGGAAGGTTCCCGCGGGGGAATGAGGCAAACCAGCACCCCCCCGAGCCGCGCGGCTTGAAATCCCCCCCACTCCTGGGGGATCCCTTTCCGAAATACGGTCTTCTTCCCGAAGCACCCTTCCCAAAAAGTAAGTGCCCTCACGAAGAACAACTTACCCCCTCCTGGAACAAGACGAAACCTGGGGTTGTCGGTTTCAGCTGCCTGAAGTGGACCTGGTAGGTGCTCCGGGTTGATCACTTCTCCCCCGGGAGCGTGATCTCTGAGAGCCGCTGCAGCCAGGGGTAGCGGGGCGTCCAAAGATTTCTTCGGCTGATTCAACAGCCTAAATCCGTGCCGCGGGGTCCGCCTCGTGTCCTGAGGGTGATGGCCCCGCAGTGGGCGCCAGCCGCTGTCACAGTGTCCAATTCGCGCTGACCCGCGCGTCCACAGGCTAGCTCAGTTTCACTGTGACAACATGGTATGATCGGAGCGGCGGACGAAGCGCGCCGCTTTCTCTCTGTGGGAACTTGGATCCCACCGTCAGCGACGGGCACGTTGATGACGTAAGCGACCTCGGCAACTGAATGAAAGGCGGACTCTCCCGAGCAGGATGCAACGTAGGTTTATTGAGGCAGAGGGATGCGGGGCTCTGCACGCTGCAACCTGCTACCCAGGAGAGACCCTTAGGCCAGGCGTGCGACAGGTTTTAAGGGTGGGTGGAAACGGGGATGGCGACAACCGGTCAGCCAGTCACAGGAATCGGGGGGTTAACCGGGGGTGTGAACCATGGAACTGGGGACCAACCACAAAATGAGGGGAGGGGGTCTCCCGGGCCCCAGCCTATCACTCAGCACCCTTCCTGGAGTTTTCTAGAAGCCAGGGAAGGGTCTCTGAGTGACAGGCAGGCGACCACGAGGAGGGGGGGGGGGGGGGGGGGGGGAATTGACAGCAACAGGTGCAGGGAAGGGATGAATGACAGAAAACGTCTGGTTTTACAATAGACAAAACAACCAATGCAGAAGGGAAAAACAATGCAGAACACAGGGGTATACAGTGAACTAAACCATTATAAAAATAACTTAAAAATCTTACAAAAATAACTTAATAACTTAATAAAACAATTCTCACACCACCACATGTTGTATTGATTGTTAATGTTGTATTAATAGTTTGATAGTATAGTAAATGTAGTTTTGTAGTTAAAATGTAGTTTTTATGTACCAACCACAGGAAAACGTAAATCTTTCAGAGAAAAAAAGAATTTACTACTTCCTTATCAGAAGAGACCAACTTCTCCTGCCTTGCTCAGCCCTGAAGATGCCATAGAGATTAAAGGAAAAAAATGACACTAACCAGAGACAATTCTTTGTTTGAATGGAATTTATGCATCATGTATGAAATGTATGAATATTCAACAGTCTATTGCTTTTAAGAGATAATCCTTTGTTAACGGGGGACCTTCTTTGGAGCTTTTTGCTCGGGGAGGCACCCAGTCGTCTGTAACTTTGTTTTTATTGTCTCGTATTGTCCTAACCCTAATTGTTCAATTTTTTACTCTAATTCTATTTTTATAACCATCTTATTTACTATTAAACTTTCAAAATTTTAAAAACAAGTGATTGGCATTTTTCACAGGGAGGAAATATTAAATGTCTATAATTGTAACACCCTTTGCATTCAGTATGCTACTCCAAACATAAGGAAAGAAAGCAGTGTACGGTACTAGTACTGTTTAAATAACATAAGATTATACATTGCAGCATAATTAATACTACATACATACATTCCTAGTACGTGCTGGTATATATGTTCTCAAACGTATATACACACCCAGTCACAAGTGCACTTCACACATCCTCTCAAACCCCCATCCATTCATTCCCCTTCATAGTATCTGAAGGTAGACTGCTATGCTGTTTGGAGCTACCATTTTTTATAAGAGCACATACTAAAAGATCATGTCCACTGCAATCTCACAGCAACACTCAAAAAGATCCCACAAAACCCAGGAAAAGTTATTGCACACAAAAACTAAGGCTAAAAAAGTCTTTGGAGTTCCAATCACAGTTAGCATAATAATCTCACAATTTTGAAGACTAATGATAAGCTTTATAATTGATTAAGTCACAGAGTGCAAAGCAACATCCATTGACTCTTCTGTGTGAATGGAATGATGGAAGCTACGTGGGTAAGTTCAATGGATAGTTCATATATACATGTGATCAGGAACAGCCAAACCAGATTTATGCTCTTAGATTAGTCATTCTGAATCACGATGCACTTCTGAAGCATCAGCTCTGCAAATTGGGCAGGTACGATTTGCCTGTAAAACCAGAAATAAAAGAAAGTTTAATGCACTGACAAATACACTCATTACAGTGTCTGCAACCCAGAAACAAAATTAAATTGCCACTTGCAGTGATCAAGTGGGCCCAAAACAGACGTACACCCCCCCTACAAAAAAGATAAACTCAGTGTGCACCTGTTTTCTGATACTTTGGAGTATGTGAAAACGACCTACAAGTTTTGTAAACTCAAAAGAAAAACACAGTAGGCAGAGAAATCCACCATCACTAGAGAAGCATGATAGCAGTGGAAGAAAGTGCCCTACATTAGGGCATCCTAGTCTTTATTATGAACGACAGCTTTTTAAACTCTCACTATCCTGTTATCTCAGCAGAAGAGCAGAAGTCTATCATGCAGGTTTGGCCAAAGTTTGAAAGTGAGTGAGGTGGGGAAAAAGAAGGGTTTTTAGCAACAGACACAACAGACAATCTGACTAAACAGCTCCAAAGCTGAACATGCAGAGAAGTTTGGCTTTTTAGTGAAAAATTTGCTGAGAATGCACTGATTCATAAAATTATTCATGTTGGAATGATCCTCCGAAGGTCTCTAGGTCAGCCTTCTGCTCAAAGCAGGGTCAGCTGTAAGGTCAGATGAAGTTACTCAAGTTTCTTTCCTATTAGGTCCTGAAAATATACAGGAAAGGGGCTGCACAGCATCTCTGGTCCCCTGTTTGACTACTTGTTTCCATGTATTTCATCAAATTAATTCCCCTTCACATCTTAATATAACCAGTATAAAGATGAATTAGGTGTATATGATATATCATAGGCTGCAATATATGTATGTAAAGGCTCTTTTAACTTGCTATTCCTTCAGTCAAGCTAACTTCCTGTAACATAAGAGCTGCACAAGGAACTGCAATTATCATAAGAAACATTACATAGAAATATTCTAGCTGAAATAAACCTTATTTAGAAGGAAAGGATTCCCAGTGAGTCATTGAAAACCGATATAGTCACGGACAAAGACCCTCTAACTAATTAAAGTTAGAAAGTGGCATGGTTATTCACCAGCGGGTGGCACGGGAGTCATCTCCAAAAGGTGTGGCCACCCCAAACAAGGCTCTTTGCTCTCTATTTATTTTCCAAGATCTTACATACAATACATATGCATAACCCCAGCACCTCCCATCCCCGCTCTGTATTAAAATGAGGCCATTAGTCCTTCACACATGCGCAATTCTTCTCTTGAATTGGGTCGGTGGTCTCAAATTGGGTTGGTGGTCTCAAAGGATGAAGTCAGGAGAGTCTTCATCAGGTATCTGTGACCCTCTGGCACAATCCAAGGTCCCTTGCTTCGTGATTGATTGATACGAAGTCCAGGTGCTGGCCATTGTTCTTACTGGTTTCAATCTGCTCTTATGACGGTTCACTTACTCCACTTTTTCTATAAACAAGCTCATAATATAACAGTTAGCTCTAGCTTGGGCATCTAATAATCATTAACCTACCATTTACTAATCTAACTTACATCTTGAGCAATATGAATTGCTTCTAACCCTTAGCTAAAATCTTAACTCTTTAAAATCATGTTTCACCAGACTGAGCCTTCAGGGTAAATACAGGTCATGTTTTCAAGCTTTTCTTTGTAATTATGCCTAAATCCTGCTTTAAAAAAAAAGTTACTCACATATTCCTTTGACTCAATGTTGGACATTAAGATTTTTCTTTTTTTTCTTTCTCTCAGGGAATTTTCTCCCATTTGTTGCCTAAGAGATGATACAGAAGGGTGTAGCTGGCTGCAGTCTATTAGCTTGGGGACTTTCTCTTGGGAAGGGCAGAGATATCGGGAAATTTTGGCTGGTGCATGAAGGACTGGGCTCAGCTCTTCGTTCTCTCTTGTTCTCAGGACTGGAGGAGGAGCAGTGCAATTGCTGCTTTGCTTGGTTTTGAAAGACAGTTGACTGCCAAGGAAAGCTAGAGCTTCCCTTGGAATGGAGAATGTAAACCCCCTTCCCTCCAAATTATTATAATTTTGCAATTAGGGGCTCTCAGGCAAAGATATGGGAAATAGGAGTAACAGTTCTTTACTAGGAATATTTAAAAAAAAAATGAAAATACAAATGTAGTAGTACAAAAAACAAGCAAGGAAGCAAACAAAAATCCTGGAAAACCCCTGACAGAGTCAGGGATACAACCTGACACCCTAGTGGTCAGGGTGTTGGAAGCAGTCCAAATAAGTCCTCCTGGAGTAACAGATGTGGTTCTGTGGAGTAGAAATGGTCCTGTAGAAAGTCCAGTGGTGACAAGATGGGTCCAGTCTTCCTCTGGGAATCCAGTGGAAAAACCAGATACCTGCTGGTCTTCAGTCCCAGTTTTTATCTAGCTAGGAAGAGTTGGCTCCTCCCCCACTGGGTGGAGCATCTCACAATGGGATGATGAAATGTGTCATGTCATTGGTGGGCCCTAACAGCCCATTATTAAAACATGTCCCCCTGTAGGATGGAGGGGTGGTGAAAGAGATAAGAAACACTGCCCCACCTGGTTTTAACACCTGGGCCATTATCAGAAGGCATCCTCCTCCCTCCCCCCTGGAGTAAGAAGGATAAAACATCTCCCCAAAAACAGCTTTCAACAGATGAAATAGAATACAAAGTTTTAGGTTACATAATCCAAGACACTGCTGTGGGGAGAATTCACTGCCACTGCAGAGTTCCATCTCTTACTGCTTCTCCTACCATGAGGGAAGCTTTGCTCGCAAGACTGGCTGTTGAACTGGGACCTTATTAACACCCAACCTCACTGGGAAGGACCCTCACCATCTGCTCGGGTGCCCCAGGGGAAAACCCAGGACCCCGAGCCCCTCTGAGGGAGCATCTCCCATCTGCTTTCAGGAGCCCGGCTGCTACTGCTCAGCCCCACTGTTTTCTGTTGCTTCTTCAGGTCTTTCACCACAGTTTAACTTGACACCCCATGTCTGCCTGGGATCCCTGTGGCTCCTGCTACAGCTGCAGAGTTTCTGCTACATTTTGTTTGTCACCTCGGGTGTGCTCGCCTCTGCTGTTCCAGCTTGCTGTTCCAGCTTGCTGTTCCAAGGTTCCTTCTATAGTCCATTTCACCATCTGGAGGGGCACCAGGACTGGCTCCCCCTTTGGGTTTGTAAAGGAAACCCCTTTTCTATCTCTTCCACTGGCTCACCTGCCATTACCCACATGCAGAGAGGCAGCTGAGCCTGTACCACAGCACCCCCTGCAGCTGCAGGGGAATCGTAGCACCTGCCCTGCCCACCAGGAGCCAACAGTGCCTCTGCTGGCTGTGACCATAACTACACCAAAGGGGAAAATGCTTAAAGAGCAGGGAAGAGAGTATTTATTGGGTTTTCTGTTTTGATTTTTTTTTTGTTGCTGCAGTTGTTTTTTCTGTTTGTCTTGTTTTATACATGTATGTATGTAAAGAACTGTTATTCCTTTTCCCATATCTTTGCCTGCAAGCCCTGTAATTTCAAAGTTATAATAATTTGGTGTGAAGGAGGTCACATTTTCCATTCCAAGGAAGGTTCCTGCCTTCTTTGGCAGACACCTCCCTTTCAAACCAAGACACTCAAGGAGTTAGGATATCAATAACCAGTCAGATATTGTGAAACATGATAAAACTGAGAGCTGAAAAGCCTGACAAGCAAAACCATTATTCTCTCTCTTGTTAATCTCATCCCATTCACTGTTTAACCTATTTTTCATGAGTCTTCAGCCTTATGTAACACAGATTTTTTTTCTCACTGTAGTCTAATGTACAGGCACATAATTCATAATTCAGTATTAAATAGGTTTTCCTCTGGAAATCTCATATTGTCTGAAAAAGTCTTTCTCTGTAGGGTTTTATAACTTTAGGACAGACAAAAATTTAAATTTCATATGTAGATGTGTCAAAGTTTGCTTTGATGCCCTCTACTGTTGCATCACCAGCTTGTAATGAAATAGTAAACTACTAAAATTAACCAGTGATAGTGTGTTCCCTGGCACAATCTATCATCATGGGATGTGAATTTAAAGAGTAAATGTTATTTTACCCCACTCCCTAAACAGTCCAAAACTTTGTGTTGACATAGTGTAACTGTACCCCCTTTAGGCGCAGATTGCAAAAATCTTTCAATTAAAGAGAAACCTGCCTAGTTGACACTGTTATGCTGATACATTTTTTCTAGTCAGTCATCCTTTAGCCAATACTAGTGTTATAAGTATGCAATTTCTAAGTTTGATAAGAAGCATCAGCACAAAATCACCTCAAAATTACGACAGTTCACTTCAGAGTACTAAAATAAGAATTCCCCAAAACTGTTTTTTCCCCTGTTTTGCTGGTCTCTAAAGGCTATTTTTACTACCCTTTGATTACTAATTGAAAGTGTTTAATGTAACATAAGAACTGCCATATTGAGTCCAACCAAAGCTTCATTTAACCAAATACTCAGAACTGAACAGTGATCAACAGCAGATGCATGAGAAAGAGCATACATGGTAGAATCATAGAATCATTAAGGTTGGAAAAGACCTCCAAGATCACCGAGTCCAACCTTTGAGCAAATACCACCACTAAACCATATTGTGAAGTGCCATTTTACTTATTTTTTTGAACACTTTCAGGGATTTCAGGGATGGTGACTCCACCACTTTCCTGGGGATCCTGTTCCAATGCTTAACCATTCTTTCAGTGAGGAAATTTTTCCTAAATTCCAATTTGAACCTCCCCTGGCAGAGCTTGAGGCCATTTCTCCTTCTCCTATCACTATTTGCCTGGGATATTTCCCTACCTTCCAGCAGCCTGTGGATCAAGTACTTTCTGAGACAGGTGCAATGTTTTTGAATTAACAAACCTCGGAAGAATTATTTTTTTAAAAACTTAGCAACCTTCACAGAATTTCAGCACCCATCATGCCATGGGGTGCATGACACCTGATGGTCCTTGTTCTCGTTTCAGAAGAGAGAGCAAGCTATTTTTCCTTGTTTACTTTCTCTCCATGCCACACATAGAATCATAGAATATCTCAAGTTGTAAGGGACCAATAAGGATCATTAAGTCCAACTCTCTGCTCCTTTTAGGACTACCTAAAACTAAATATGACTAAGAGCATTTTCCAGACGCTCCTTATACTCTGACAAGCCTACTGCTGTGACTGCTTCCTTGGGGGGCCTGTTCCAGTGACTGACCACCCTCTCAGTGGAGAATCTTTTCCTGATGTCCAGTATGAACTTCCCGACACAGCTTCTTTCCATTTCCTCATGTCCTACTGCTGGTAACCAGAGAGAGATTAGCACATGTCCCTCCACTGCCCTTCCTGAGGAATCAAAGAATCAACTAGGTTGGAAAAGACCTCTGAGATCATCGAACCCAACTTATGACCTAAGACCACCATTGTGAACTAGACCATGGCACTAAGTGCCATGTCCAGTCTTTCCCTAAACACCTCCAGGGACGGTGACTCCACCACCTCCCTGGGCAGTCCCTCAGTTTGTTTCATATAGCCAAGATTATCCCATCCCAGGTGTAGAACCTGGCACTTGATCTTGACATGACTAAGCTTTATGCAATTATATGGTTTAATACATCCAGTGTGGAAAAATGCTTCAGCATTGGCCCAGACCATAGACATGAATAGCAGGGGACTGGAAAATATTCTGTACTGATACTTGCATATATGTTAATTTGAGCTAGTTGATAATCACTCTATATAAAAGTCTAAATAAATATCTATGAATGCTATCATGCTTTAAAAAATATTTCAAGCTCGAATGACACATTACAGTCATCTAGTTGATTCTCAGACGTGTTATTGTAGTATTTCCCCATGGCCACTGATGGCAAAAGTAAAAGAATCTGCTCTCTCTCACCGGGTGAGATATTACAGCTTTTATTCTCGAGTCCTGCCCTGCTTGGCTGGAGCCTGTCCCGATGGCTCGCCGGTGCCAGAGAGAGCTAGGCCCCACCCGTCCGGGGGCTTTTTCCCCAGGGGGCAGGGCCCAGAGGCAGGGACAAGACACCACCCAATCAGGGAGAAGTGGCAGTGGAAGAGTTAGGTTACAGATGAGTAAGGAAAAACCATATGATACAGATTACAAATCCGATAAAACACAATATAAACCCAATTAATGCATTACAACATGTTCTCTTACTGAATTCTGAACCCAAGGACATATTTCATTCAAATAAGTTATCAAGAAAAGACAAAGAGCAGTACTGTGGAAAGATTAACACCAGTCCTAGAATTTAGTATTACCTTTAGAATATATTAGTGTTGTGGTTTAGGAATGGTATTCTCCAATATAATACTCCTGCTAAAACCATACTGCTGCTTACTCCTCCTCCTCCAATGGGAAGCATAAAAGGCAAAGATCACAGGCTGAGAGAAGAATTTGCTGGAAACAGCAACAAGATAAGAAAATTAACAGTAACAGCCATGATATTACTAACAAAAGGTATGAGACAAAGAAATTATTTACACATAAAATGAAACAATACCAGATTGTTCCTTTCTCTCACTGAAAGGAACGTCCTTCCTGGAAGCAAGGGAGAGAGTCCCTTTCCCCTGCCTCAGGCAATGATGTCAGGTGGGGGGGGGGGGGGGGGGGGCACTTGTTTGCAATAGCAGAGGCTCTGGTCTTTACTGGTGGGTCATAGGACACTTCTTTAAACTCCTGGAAGTCCTCTTTAAATTGCTGGAGGTTCTTGGACAGGCTTTACACAGATGACACACAGGCCCATAGGGGGAGAAAGATACTTTCTTCATGTAGCTGGAGTTTGGTAACCAAATTCTCTACTCATTGTTCTCTTTTTTTCCATGACATCAGTGCCAATGAGTTGGCATATGCTGATGGCACACACCATAGGAACTTCAGCCACATGGTTTGTGTACACTGGGCCTCATCTGAATTTATAGGGGACTGCTTGTTATTTCAATCCTTATGGAGTACCTCCCGCACACACCTAATTTTCTCCGGTACTGCATACCTTGCTCAGTGGTGTTCCACTTGTCTAAGTGCACTAAAAGATCTTCCTTGAAAAGATATCTTTCCCTCACACTTGAAAGGAGTGACGTCCAGAGGCTGAGAGTTTCTGTCCTCTTATCAATCCCCTTGTTAATGTCCACATCCCAGGACAGGGATCCCAGTTGCTTGGCTTCACTATCATCTAGTTTCATATCAGGGGCCACAATATCCCAGCATTGGAGCAGACAGATCACCAGGGGCTCATGCAACTAGCGGCTGAAATATTTTCGCACATCTTGCAGTTCATCTGGGAATAGGGATCAGGTGATTATATCTGGCCCTGCCTCTTCCTCCTGTTCTTCAAGCTTGTCTTCCTTTTCATCCCTCACTAAGCAAACTGATTGGGTATTGGATTTCTTCTTCTGTATAGGGGTGACTGACACTGGCATGGGTTGTTCTTCTGGTTCAGCTGCAGTTTGAGTGGCCACAGTGCTTGTTGGTCTGCTTTCCTCCTCCTCTCTCTGAGGGTGCTGTCTAGTGACAAGCAGCATGCAATAAATAGTAGCCAGGGCCCAGTACATTGCATAGCTTTGCACCTCTGTGGAACTGCCACAGCATTTTTCTAACAAATATTTCTTCACTTTATCAGGGTCCTAGTGTTGCTTGGAGTGAACTTCCAAACCATTGGAGAAGAATATTCCTTCAAAAACTGACCTATGTCCTCCCACATTCCATGCCACTCATGACTATTCACCTTTGGGGCAGATCTCAGAATGACCTTTCTAGAAATCTCTTTTGTAATTCTAAACATGGTGCGGACCACACTTAGGAGACCTGGGAGACCTAGCAACAAGAACATGCTTTCCTTAACATCCAAAGGGAATTCAGAATTCTCAAAAATTGTTTTAACATGAATCATGATTTTAAAGAGTTAAGATTTTAGCTAAGGGTTAGAAACAATTTATATTGTTCAAGATGTAAGTTAGATTAGTAAATGGTAGGTTAATGATTATTAGATGCCCAAGCTAGAGCTAACTTATATTTTGAGTATGTTTATAGAAGAAAGTGGAGTAAGCGAACCCTTATAAGAGCAGATTGAAACCAGTAACAACAATGGCCAGCACCTGGACTTCATACCAATCAATCACGAAGCAGGGGACCTTGGATCATGCCAGAGGGTCACAGAGATCTGATGAAGACCCTCCTGACTTCATCCTTTGAGACCACTGCCCCAATTTGAGACCACCGACCCAATTCAAGAGAAGAATTGCGCACGCGTGAAGGACTAATGGCCTCATTTTAATACAGAGCAGGGATGGGAGGTGCTGGGGTTATGCATATGTGTTGTATGTAAGATCTTGGAAAATAAATCAAGGGCAAAGAACCTTGTTCAGTGGGGCACGCCTTTTGGAGATGACTCCCGTGCCACCCGCTGGTGAATAACCATGCCACTTTCTAACTTTAATTAGTTAGAGGGTCTTTGTCCGTGATTATAACAGGCCTAAAGTGGCCTGTTAAAAAAGGAGTAAAAGGCTGAGGAAAATCATCCTCCCCTGTTCCCCCACAAGCTGGGTACAATTAGTAATGAATTCCCAGAGTTAGCACCCAAGGTAAGGGTAGGAGAGCAACACTGATTACACATCCCAAATGACCCTCATTGCCCTTGATGTTATCATGTTATAAGTTGATATCCCACAGTACAGCAACAAAGCAATCCTGATGCCTCTCCTTGCTCTGAAAAAGATCACCAGGAGGAACACATAGAGGAATACATACAAGGTTAGGTGCCACATCCACATGAACTGACAAAGCAACATTGTGACCAGTGGTTCTGTACTTAGTACAGCATATGTGTAGATAAAATTTTGTTTCCAACCCACTCTGGTCAGATCTGTTGTTATCTCAAACCTTTGTGTCACACATTGGATTCCAATTATGGCTGTCATGATTTAGGACTGGTGTCCTCCAATTTAGTAGTCTCGCTAAAACCACACCGCTGCTTGCTTCTCCTCCCCCCCAACTGAAAGCACAAAAGGCAAAGATCACGAGTTGAGATAAGAACAATTTACTGGAAACAGCAATGAGATAATGAACAGTAGCAGCAACAATATTAATAACAAAAGGTATAAGACACTGAAACAATTTACACATAAAATAAAACAATACAAGGCTGTTCCAACCACCATGCTTTCTCCCACCAGAAAGGAGACACTTCTTCCCATGGCAAGAGAGTCCCTTTCCCTGCCCCAGGAAATGACATCAGGTGGTATCAAATAACATTAGGGTCTTTACTTCAGCCCCTCCCACTGATCCAGGCTAAAACTGGGACAACCCAAAGTTGTTTTCAGATTACTTTTTTTTTTTATCCTATCATTATTCATGATTCTCCATTACCAAAAAGACTACTGCCAATATCAAATCCAATACTTCACTTTATGCACAGGTATTCTACTGTATGCAAGAAGCAGTAATTTCCTTCACTTTATAAAGCCTAGAAATTATAGGACT